>NW_023998457.1:2279096-2286771 GCF_014805625.2 Glossina fuscipes
AAAAATAATGGATTTCTTTTTCCCCAAACTAGTATATATATATATATATATATAGATATATACATTTTTTTGTTTCTCTCTAATTCTTTATATGAAAGAATGCAAATTGAAGCTAAGTGGAATATTTAAAATATTCATTTCACTTTGCTAAACGAGACAATTATTTTTAAAATAAAAATGTATTTGAAACCATAATTAAGATATTTGAGGGAAAGCATCAAAAACCATGCACCAAAGTATTGTCCATTTTCCGTGGTTTTGCGCTTTTATTTCCTTCTCATCAAAACCTTTGGCTTCCACCATTTCCCACATAACAATAAATAATTAGAGTCTTTCTAAACCGACTTAATTTTTCAAAAGCATTGAATTTTCTAAGAAAAAAAAATCAATTTGCCTTTTTGGACGACCACCTGTCCATTGTCCATTTCTACTAAAGTAGTACGAATTGTTAAATTCTATATAAAAAGTATAAAACATTTATACCAAAGTAAACATAGAGAAAAGACGCGCGAAGACAACTGAACCACTCTAAAACGAGTTACAATTTTACAAAGATATCTTGAATTATATATATGTATGCCTGCGTGGGTTAACGTGACTACTTGTCGTGTGACCTGATCTCACAATGCCCGGTGACGTCCGAGTAGATCGTGCGTCAGAGTTAGAAAATCCCTAAAGACCAGCTGGATTAACATATTTATTTAATCTGTTTGGACCATAAACTCACTCTGGGGAGTGGATATCATTACCACTCGCTTCATTTGCTTTAGGAATGACGAAAACCACGGCTATCATGACATACTTCAAGGTCCCGTATTTAGCAGTCAGGACTGGCAACCACAACTGCAAGAAGTCATTCCTAAGAACTTTCTCTACTAGAAGGTAAGTAGCACGTGGTCTCCTGAGCCTCGCGGAGCTTAAAGTTAGGCTATAAAGCTTTTAGCGTGACTTTACATGACCGCAATCACTACTGTTTTTGGCTCAACCATACAATCTCGGTTAATCGAAACCAAACTACCCTTTCTCAAGATATATTCGCGTCGGTGTGCATATAGTATGAAGTAAGCGCCACTGATTTTTTTCTATTGTTATAATAAAACTTATTGTCGCATAGGCGTGTGGGCGTTGTAAGGGCGTGTAAAAGTTTAAATCACTTCCAAATTTGTCGGCTATATTTTAGTTTTCGTTAACGGCAGAATGTTTACCACAAATGCTACACAGTTGTGCAGTTAGACAGTTGCGCAAAGGAAAAAACGGACATGTTCAAGTACATTCCAAAATTACAACTGGCTAAGAATTTATGCACTGTATAGTGTTTTCGAAAGTTGTTTCTGCGCCATATAAAGGTATTGAAAATAAATTAAATTTTGATACACTATAATACTCGGTTTGTAAATAATGGGCATAAAACCAATTTTTCTGCTTATTACTTTTGAAAACAGAGAAGCCATCGACTTACATATTACTGTAGGCGCGTGGTCCAACTTCAATACCCATCTGCATGTAAGAACTTCCAATGTTTGCAACAGATGTGGGACAGACGGAGAAAACACACAGATGAACAGACGGATATACTTGAATCGATTTGGAATTTGATACCGATCAAGAATATATATATTTTGTGGGGTCTCTGCTACCCGTCATCCTTCGGTGATGGGTATAAAAACGATTTTCGAAACGAGCATTTAATGAAAGCTGAAATACTAAAGACATTTGCACGAATAGTGGCAAACATCGTTGAATTTAAAACCTAATTGAATATATTTCGATAGAAAGAAAATATAATACTCTTGCATGGCATAAAGTAAGTGTAAGCTTTTTTTTTGTTTTTTTACCATCTAAACGAATTTCTTTTTCATAAAATTACAATTTAAACAGCATGGCATTGCTACGAAGGAGATACGAGATAACTGGTAACACTTGTATTTTAATTTTACTGCCTTCTTAACTGCTTCGTATGAATACGTATGCATACGTCGAGAAAGAGAGATATTTTTCTCCGTGAATGCGGGTGGGCGAAAGGAAAACCGGTAAAAGAGGAAAAACTTAACATAAAATTCCTAAATACAAAAGAAGTCTTTTCTTTTTTTTTTGTATATTTTTGTTTTCTTTTTTTCTTTTTTTTTTTTTATAAGTTTTACTACTTAAGGCACTTAGTTTGACTACATGCAAATTATTCATAAGTCTTATCAACGACGGAAAGAATAACATAACGCAAGCACATGTGTATATATATATATATATATATATATATATATGTGTAAGCATTCGCATTTGCGAAATGTATATATCAGCAAACATCCATATTCTGCTAATGGTTCCTAAAGTCATAAAACGCACGTTGCGTATTTTGTTTTGTATGCGTTTTGGTAATAAAGACTTTTGAAAATTTAATTAGTACGAGTGTACAGATATTTTTTGCTTTTGCATTTGATGCACGCTATTAAGAGGATATAATACAATTAATTCATCAGCTATTTTGTTACATAGCAGAATTAAATCGCATTAAATTTTAGGGCAAATCGAAAGCGCCACTTTAGAAGGTCTGGCGGCGTATAAAACCGATGAACATGCCTTTGCTGAGATAGCTAGTTCGTCAGATATGGGAGGGATTCTATATTTTTGGCTCACTCTCCCTCCTCAGGTTGTTACTTCTGAAATACCACCACTTACTTAAACTTTAACGAAAGCACGAACGGACGTACGGAACCTAACCTATCGAACGAACATCCCTTCTGCCCCTGAGTCTTTCTATACCCTCTTTATTTACGGCCTCTTTCGATCCATATATCTATATACAGTCAACCCTCCTGCCACGTAATCAATTGGTATTACGTTATATGGAAACTGCACTATAAGAAACTCAGCTTTAATCCTTAAATCAGGTAATATGTATATTATTATGTATATATTTGCGTAATGTGGTCCGTGTTGTGCTTATGTACAGATTGATCTAGCGCAAGTACTATATAGAGATAAAAGAAACTTGTCCACTAATTATTTGAGTCATTTAACGCTTTCTCAGCGTTCCCATCCTGCGCACTTCACAACATATTAACGCCACACGTCGTTTTTTAATCGTACTGCCCGCCTTTGAAACAACTTATCAACAGTTATCTATCCCAAATTCTTGTCCTCATATTCAAGATGAACGTTCATAAACACTGCTTCCTATCCCCACCACTCTCTCCCTGAACGTCTGCCTTATAACAACCGCGTCCGTACGTACAAGGGTAGGCCTTGAATAGCGGCTCATAGAACAAAAAAAAAGAAAATAGAAATAAGTTTGCGTCCTATTCCGAACTTTAAAGATCGTAAGAATCTGGGTTCCAGTGAACAATCCTTAATTCAACACCTTATTGGTTAACTGTGATGCATGACTTAATTAGTTTTACGCGCCGCTAATGCACCTCAGACGTACCTGAACAGCATAGAGAGTCATTTTATGGTTTGTATAGACTTACGTAATGTTGCAAATATTCAAGGTTATCAATAATGGTTTTTCTAAACAAGTTTTTAAGGTGATAATCCAAAAAAACTCAGTTATTATTAATTTTGAAAAAAATTTAATCGATATCCGAGAGTTCGGATCTACATTTATCCCTCTAAGCTCGAGATTGGAATAGAAGTTTGAAACTAAGATTATTTCTTTAGGCATTTTCGGAAAATTGTTAAAACGATTTATGGGCAAAAAGCAGACATCTAACACACATCTAACATCCGAGGGACATCCATACAACTGACAAATATGCAGGCATCTCCGTACTCCTGACAGGCAGCAACACACTTGGAAGACGTCCATATACCTGATAGCTATTCAAACATCTAAGAGGCATTCGGATACTTGACAGACACTAGGGCATCTAACAGGTATCCAAAATTTCCAATTTGTACAGTTACCTGCAAAGTGTTGCCAAAATATTTTAAAATTTATACGAAATATACGATATGATATCAACAAAGTGCTGCCAAATCATGTATAAATATGATTTGAAATCTGTGTTACATAAGACATATCATATCTGACACTATACAATCACTTATAAAATTCTAGCAAATTGTACCGAAACTTACCGAGACTTACTATGTATGTACGGTGGTATGTACGACTTACTACATATATAATACTTTAAGTCTTCAATATATTGAGTGAATGGATCTTGACTCTATTGTACACAAGATGTTGAAGGGCATACAAGATAATAAGGGAGTTAATTTCGCTCGTCTTTGTTAAGGAAGGGAACCTGAAAGCTCTAATAATAATGGCATTTCGAAACCGCCAGAGAATTGACGAACTAGAATGAAGCAAACTTTGCCATATAAATCGTTTAACAGAACTAAGTCACAATGGGAACCGATATGCGAAGCATATGCGAAGAATGACTTAAATAGTATTCACATAAGTTCTTTTTCAAAAATTTGGTTTGCCTGCCCTATACTCGTTGACTAGTTTGTTTTCTCTTTTTCCCTTATAGGTTATATAAGTGCTGATATTTCAGTTACAAATGTAAAGCAAAAGGAATTCCAAAAGTACGCACAGACGTACTTTGTAAAATGTATGTAAAAAATATTTCTATATATGTATGTCTATATATATATATATATATATATATAATATATTTATTAATATATATTTATAAAATGGGTACATGCACTGAGTACATACTGAGCTTGTGTAGATGTGAAATTTAAAGGATAGCATTTACGAAAAAGAAATATAGACCCGCATATGTTGCAACTTTTAATTGCGCTAAGAAAACCACTAACAAACAAATATTATGATAACAAACATGCATATATATATAAATATATAGTACATTTATAAATAAAAAAAATACATATATATACATATATATACATATGCATATAAGTGTATTTGGGCGTGTGGGTGTGTGCGTGTGTGTGTGTGTGTGTGTGTGTATGGGCGTGTGCATCTCTGTATGTATGTATGTATGTATGCATGTATGCATGTATGCCTGCACATATATCCACAAAGTTTTGCTGAGTATATTTAATATTGAAAAACAAGTCCCTACGTCGTGGTGCATTACTTCCCCTCGTTTCTTCTAATACCGTTTACATTGCACAAAAACATTTGCAAGACATTTACTTCGAATAAAACAGAAATAAATATTAAATTAGTAGACATAAGAAAACCTTCTGTCCTCTAATAATGTATGGACCAAAAGTCATCTTTTGTTTTCCCTCTACTCCACTAGTTAGAAATCATGCCTAAGGGTCATATTGCAATTCGAGTTGTTAATTAACTTGAACAAACTAAGCCCAAAGATCAGGAATAACAAGTAGCAAGTACCAGGTCGGGTACCGCCAATCCCAACTCAAGTATTCCAAAATGCAGCTCAAATGGATTATGTCCACTAACAACGAACGCACTTCAAGGTTCGATTGTTTTCTCAGGATATGTGATGAAAATTGAATACAATAAAACTGGGTTAAGATCTAGATAACTATCAAAATCGGCTTGTTCAACCCTCCTGCCTTTCCTTTGCCAGCCAAATTCCCCTTTTCAAAATTCTATATCCCGTTTCCCTACAGGTGAACAACAAAAGACATTCCTACAAGTACTTTCACTTCTACTGTAACTTCCGTTGCCAATAAATTACTTTATTTCACTTGACGAGGTACACATATTTGTAATTTTTGCGGCTTCAATGATATTATGATTTCATTTGATGAAACTCACATTACAGTTATGCATTTATTTTAATCTTTTTTGTCTTCTTTGATAATTTTTCCAGTTCCTCCCGCTTTTGGTATTCAAACTTTTATAGCTTTCCCAGTTATACCAGTTGTCGGTATTCAACATGCAATGCAGGGTGTCATCCTATTGCGTTATAAAATCTACTCCTGTCATCTAAAAAATATAAAACGATACCATATGCTTTTGGAGCAGGAGATTCATTCATATATCTCCTGTTGACGTCCATCCGTCTTTCATGTTTTTCGTTCTCACAAATATTGAATCGTTGTATTTAAGTTTTTAATGTATGTCACGAAAACGTTAACATCATTAATTGGAGTTACACCGAAGAAAATAGAAAATTTTCCCACTTAACAATTATGGAATGAATAGAGTCGAGGCTCGTTTCAAATGTTTACTAAAGCCATCGAAATTTGCAGCTTATTGAGACTCTCAGTTGTTCCTATAATGGAAATCTGCTTGGGTTGTGGTGTTCGCCCTAAAATGATTGGGGAAGGTTTTTCACTTTTTTGTTGTTTCTGATCATATTATCAGTCATAGAAAAGGAAATATTATTCATCTGCAAAATGTGAAAAGTTTTGATAAAAACTGTACAGTTTTTCGTTACTCATCAACTATTTTACCTACTTTTTACACCCTACACTATTGGTACGTCAAGTTTGTGTCGACGTATTCAACACCCAGAAATGCTTGAGACGCACCCACCTTACAGTATACCAATAGGCGCGGAATCACTTGATGAATTGATCGAAGATTGCCTGTCCGTTTTGTTTTTTCTCGTGCTCGATCTACAGTCCATAATTTTTAAGATAAAATAATTTTTAGATAAAATGCAAAGACGTATTACTGAACCAACTCGTTTGTCCCCGATTAACACAATGTATTGTAATCTTTATATCTTATACAACTTATATTACAAGGACATGTTAAATTCGTGCGGATGTATGCAACAGCAAAAAAGAGTTGATGTGGACCCATATTTCATCATATCAAGCGATCAGAATCATTTGCGAATCGATATAAGCTCGTCTGTCCTTCTGTCCGTTCTTTTGTTCAATCTACAACACGCAATTTTTGAGATACTTTGATGAAATTTGACACAGTGGCGTATTTTTCCCCAAGGACGAATGCTGTTGAAAATGATTTGGATCGGGCAATCTTTCCGGCGACATCTCATATAATGACTTCCAAACTACGGATAGCGTAGGGTATTTAATAGTAGGCTTTGATCCACTATACCGTTTTTTGCTTGCATTACATTTCATCTAGGATTAGTGAAATTTTGATATATATTTCTTGTTGATACGGAAAACTTTAATTTCAAACTTTCATCAAACACGCGTTAATCTCAAAAAAATTTCATCATCCATTACTGATTAAGTTTGATGACAAAAAAAACAAAACTAAAGGGGAAAAAACCGAGAATTTCTTTTCCACAAACTCGTATATATAGTTTGTTTTACTCAACATTCGCACATTTGTCACATAAACAAATCATATTTTCGTCACTAACTAAAGAAAAAAGAAAAAATTTTTTGTTTGAAAAAAAACGAGAAAAATCTAAACCGAAAGGAGGAAGTTTTCACCGTAAAAATATTGTCAAAGGAATTTTTATCTAGTTTTGGTAAATACGTACATACATACGTGAAAAAATCGTGATGGGGTGAAAGGATTGAAATTGTTCCGTGTGAATTGCATTCGTGTACGAAGGTTCAGATTTGGCCTGAAAAAAAAACAAATAATAAAACAAAAAAAAACATATCTATATGATCCCGACTCGTGTTATATACCCGTGGTTATACATAAATAAATAAAAGTCTGAGAGCAATTTTGTCTGGTTAAAAATGAAATTGCAATAGAAAAATATAGTTCGAAATTTTTCAACAAATCAAATTTATTAACACATATCCATATACACACATATATATATATATATATATATATATATGTACT
>NW_023998457.1:2286871-2387086 GCF_014805625.2 Glossina fuscipes
AAGTCACGTAGCTTATTTTGGTCCTCCATATAGTTATTCTTATATATTTAAAGTAGGATAAGTATTCCGCTCAATATTCTTTTACAGCAAGCAGTTTGTTATTCTCTTACGAGCGTTAGAGGGAACAGAATGGAATGGGAATAGGCCACTCGTAATGACTTAGTTGCCATACTTCGAATATGATCAATTAACGCCAATTTGTTTTCGAACATACGCATAGTGAAGATAAAGATTCCTCATCCGTTTCCTTCTGAATCGAACCACCGACTGGATAACACATCGTCGTGCGAAATAGAAAAATCCGTCTGCTGTATTATTATTATTATTATTATTATTAATTTCGCCAGAGAAATAAATTCAAAGACTAAACTCTTAAAAGCACTAGCATCTAAGGCTATCGGCCTAAGTGCTGTAATACTTACATATTGAGAGAAAACCATCCCTTCCGTTCGACGATCCCTGACAATAGGTCGTTTTGGGAAAATATAAACAATTAAATTACAATCTTTAGCCACTAGGCTAACCTTTCGAACCATGTCAGTGACGTAAGATAGTTAATATAAGAAAGTTCAATTGTAACGAAAAGAGTTATTGAGTCTTTCATTCAAGGAAGGAATATTGTTAACGAATGTAAGAAAGCCTGGAATAGTCGCTGTGGCTACCCCGACATTATTGCTTAGAGAGGTAAATTTCCCTATCTAACGAAAGTAAAATTCCGAATCTCAAACACTTTAAAGAAACTCAGTTTCATGTTATTTTTTTAGCAAAATTAATATATCATCACTAACGAACTTCTCGAAAAAACTCAATCAAGTCATTCTCCAACTACCAAAGTCACAAATTCGTTTTTGTCTCACACTTGGTTTATCTATCTTTGGTATCTTTGTATTTTATACATGGCAGGGTGGCTTACAAAATTAATATATGAAGGAATAGGGACAATTCATTTCGAATCTAAGATTCGTTCTCAGTAGTGACACCAATCTGATGTTGATTGCAAGGCTTCAGACTTGAAGTGACACAAGTTTGAATTTCGGACAGAGTTTTCTTGCTTTCCGCTTTCCGCTAGCTCTCTGTCTCTCTCTCTTGGCTGCTGTCTGCACTAGCATAGTTGGAGTTAAAACGTATAGTCTGTCGTAAGCACACGAAAATAATCCGTCATCATCGACATAAGATTTAATTCGTGGTAAAACGCTATTAAGAAATTGAGAAAGTATAGGAAAATTGTGTCGAATGTCATGCGTCTTTCGGCCAAAGTGTCTATTTACACAGCCGTACAGAAAGCTTAGTATTAATATGTTGGAAGAGCCTTATAGGATTATATCATAAGCTTGTGCACATTTTGTGGTCTAACCGAATCTAGTATTCTTCAATTAAAAGCCCCACATTTGTTGTGTCAATAGCTTTAGGGTGTTAAATAAAACAATTAAGCACATGCATACTAACACATGATGTGGTCAAAAAAGTAATATAAGATAGTTAAATATACGTTTGAAACACACGGGCGAGTTTCAACCCCGCAAAGAATAATCTAGTCTTCACAATGCCTTTGTCTTGTGCAGGGGTTCTAACAATATATGGACAGACGGACCATATTAACTGTATATGGTCCATATTACCTGTATATACAGCGGTCTATTGCATATGGTGGTGGTATTACAGTTCTCCAGCCAAGTCTGCTTCATTAAAAATATGTGTCTTGTGTTAGAAGACGACGCCTCTCGCATTGGTCGACTGTGGATCATTTACCTTGATGTCGAGATGTAAGCGCCTTAAACAGTAGAGCGTTCAATCCCCCTTTTAGCCCGTTAGGAGCGGTTTATGATACGTGGTTTCCTTTTCATCAGAGCAAACGCATAGCGCAGCCTTACGTAGGTTCAATCTGGGCTTTGCCACTTTTAGTGCAGCTTCTCCCACGGTATTAATGTACGTAATGTACTTTTCATCACGCGTTGTCAATCGCTTTGAGAATGACGTAATTTTCTTCCAGCAGCCATATATGGATATTTGATCCATTCAATTTCTCGCTGTTATTTCATCTAGGCATCAGGTGAAGCTTCTCTAGTTCTAGAACTCTTCTTCGTTTTTTTGGAGAATTCTATCAGCTTTATTGGCAAAAGATCAATCAGACAGCAGTGCACCTTTAATGTCGAAATTTCTAGAACGGAAAAGAGCCAACAATTTTCTGTTAAAGTTCCTTAAGCATGTAGAAAAACTGTTCATTCATCGAAAGTAGACCCTGACACCGTATAGTTCTACATAGTCTACTCTACACCATTTCTCTTCTTCTTTATCAATTCGCATTATAAGATGCCAAAAATTAAAGTTTGTTGCAGTAAGAAGGCGTACTTATCAGGAGAATGATTGTCTAGCTGTAGGGATACCAAAAAATATACCTATCTGATCCACACTTAGTGCTGTAAAAATATATGTCAATTCAATCTATTCAACAAATTTTCGTCCTTAGATACTAAAAATCTGAGAGCCTTTGTCATACAAAGCTGTACTTTTCGAGAGAATTCCTCTATGTAATGAGATTCAATAAATAGGCCGACATTATCCATATTTAATGCAGTCACTTTTTCAATTTATATTATTACACAAGACCAATTTTCTTCATAAATAAAACAAGGCTTATATTTCACTAACTCTTACAACGCAGGTGTCTAAAAAATAGACCGAACTCATCAAAAAATCAACAGATTAGAGGCTTATTACTGAATAAAGATTTAAATGCAAGAGAGTTCACAATATTGACTCATTTCATTCAAGTTTTTTCGATTCGCTGGGTATACTAAAATACTAGAATATTTTTGACGTTTTTTGACAAAAAATATTAAAATTATAAAATTTTTTTTACATCCAACAATTTTTCCGAAACGAGACGTTATACGGAAGATGATCGTAAATATGATCAATCCAATTTTTTTTTCGGTAGCATTTGTCCCACGGCAAAATTATATCGGCATAGGAAATTCGCAGATGCAGGTTGAACACAAACCTATATAATATAGACAAACATCGGACTGCCGAGCGGACAGACAAGCGTAAAATACAAATTCAAAACATAATTATAAATGGAAAGAAATAATAGGAAACCGGACTACATTGTTACGAAAATCCCAAATTCAGTTAAATGTCAGCTAAGTAATTTTCGTAAGAATAAATTCCCTAAAGAAGGAAAAACCAAATGAGTATTCGCAGACGCCTCATGAAGCTGCAGGCCGATGAAAACGAATAGCGGAAAAGCAAACAGGTAAAAGTTAAGTGCATATTCCAAGGCTCGTCATGCAGGTGCAGGCCGATGAAAAAAATTAGAGGCAAAACCAGGCTGGGATTAGACCATAACTATAAATTTAGGTATAGTAACATTCTTGTAAAATTGTATATAAATCGAAAATTTTTGTGAAAAGTAGAGTTAGTCTGGCAAGAACGTAGAAGTTGAGAGTACGGCCAAAATAAATTGTAAATAAATATTCCTACTGTTGTGAAAGACAAAGTAGTAAAATAAAAGAACTTTGAAGTACATTTCTCTTGATCAATATATCCACGATCTAGTGATACGGACTGGATCAATATATCCACGATCTAGTGATACGGACTGTATCTCATAAAAGCGAATTTCATAACAATATTAAACCCATTCGGCTATCGCACATACATCCGCATAAACCTAATATGATCTTGCACCACAAGTAGCCGAGCAGACAAGAATCGCGACAGGGAACATATGTTCAAATCTCAATGTAGACACAATAGGATGAAGACTTCGTCCCACGATGCCCGATGACTCAGGAAATGTGCACGCGCCCATTTCACACCTCGAGGATAAATAGTCTCCGCTCAAATGCACAAAAGTGCTGCGGCGATAATTAATCTCCGAATGCAGATAGAGATCATATATGGACGTATCCACCCTCTGGTAGATAGTGACGATATCTACCTAAAAATCGTGCGTTTCCTTTGGAGAGATGCAACTACACACCGAGTTCTCTTCTTCTCCGATTCTCCGATTCTTTTTTCCAATTCAGGCCAACCATGTCCATTGCGAAACTATAATAATGTGCCTTTCCCGCTCCTAACATTTTTGGTTTGAGAAATAAAGAGAGAGAAAATAATAAAAAAAGATATAATAAAAGCCTGTGATCAGAGTTTACATTGAAAGCCACTTCACCTGAAACTCTATTGAACTCTAAATAGAGAAAAGTGCTATAGAGTTTACTTTGGTGCTTGGCTATGATGAAGGGCTCACATGCACTTGTCTGCGGCCACCTATTATCTATCTATTACTAACCAGCACCATGTTACATTTGAGCGATTGGTCATAATAAAAAAAAAAAAAAAAAAAATTAAAATAAACCTTTCCTTTTCTCAATACTTTAAAGAACATTCAAAAATTTTTCTTCATTAAAGCAGTCGACAAGCACACATAGACATTTACATTGAAAGCTTTGGCATACGCAACGCATGCATATTCAAATCAAGTATGCAAAAGAAAACTGTGGGATAAAATTAAGTTCAAAAATTCACGCTGCCGTATAAGTGACCTTAATTAATTGGGTGCATTTAATTATCAAATAAAACAAAGCAAACAATCAAGCAAACAAACAAACACGAGAAAGACATAGCGCGCCGAAACGCTATTCTTGCTCAGTCACATAGACACAAAAAGATAAACAAAGAAAAAAAAAAAAAGGACGCCAGCTGAATAAATGCATAAAATGCAAAAACGAAAACAAAAAAAAAGAAAATGAAAAATGGAAAATGAAAAAAAGAATACATGAGCAGCGAGAAAATATTTTTGCTTTAGAGAATTTTAAATAAAATTCAAATGCAAATGCGGGTAAAGCGTTCAAGATTGTTTATAAATGCTGTTCTTGCTGTTGCTGTTAGTGTTGTTGCTCTGGTTGATATTCTCTTAATGCAAAAATTTTTTAACGCTTTTAACGAAAATCATTTTTATTTTTTACATAAAAAAAAAAAACGTGAAAAGAAAAAAATCCTTAAAAAGAGTAAAACAATTTAGCATAAGGTTAATAAATTTATTCTTTACTTTTTTTTTTTTTTAAATAATTTTTTCCACAATTTCTTTTCAATTAAATATTTTTATTTCAAATTGTTAAATTGGAAAAACAAATTGGTTTTATAACAATTACATATCAGATCAGGGCAGAAATTCCTTTAACTTTATAAAATTTTGTCTTTAACTGGAGAATAACTGGAGAATGGCAAAAAGGTATTGACTTTTGTTGTGAATGATGTTTAATTAATAGCTTAACAGAGTTAAGATGCATTCACTTGATATATCGTACCGTATATTTCACGCGAGCTTTCACTAATACTTCATACTGCGATAACTAAAAGCGAACTAAAAAGCATTTTAAATGCTTACCCCTGTCCATTTCGCCACATATAATATAGCACTCAATAATTTCCCGGTTTGGCAAATGTATGGCAACACTGTTGCCATGATTTCCGAATAGTATCAACTTCGAAAGGATACGATATTAAAATTTCGTGACATTTAAGTTACAATTAGATTGCACTTTACGGCGATTTTTGTGTCGTTACTTTACTTTTATTGGTCCCGCTACAGCGAACGAAATTTGAATTTCATTTGTTGATTAAATGTTGCTTCTTGATGAGAAAAAATACGGTAAACAACCATCTCTGTTTTGACGACTCTTGGTTGTGGCGACTCTTGAATGTCAATGAAATAAGTTTATGGATGATTTGTTAATTTCAAACAAAGCTATGTCCGCCCGAATTCACCAATTGTTCCACAGAACATTAAAAATTTTCGCAACGCTGGTTTGAAATAACGAACAATGAAGTTGTGTCGGAGAGCTGATATATCAAAAATTGTCCAGTCCGGCATCTTGTGTGAACATTTATCCCCTGGAAGGGTCAATTCCAAGTTAATGCCCCATTTGCTTACTTTTGACTTAAAATAACGAAGTCTTGAATTCGTTTGGTCGTAAAGTCATTTTTTCACGCAATAGGCGACATTGGATAAAACATGGAATCCTCACTACACTCCGTTGTCAAATCGGCCGCCAAACGAGTAGATGAGAGCCGGGAAAAGCCACTCAAAAAGACCAAAAAAGCAAAAGTCGACTGCGGAGACTGTAGCGTCCGTACTCTAGGATAAGCTTTGCGTAATGCCCATCGACTATCTTGCGAGGGGACAAAGGATTAAGAATGCATACGTTGTAGCGTTGTAATTGCGTTTCAATGAGGAAATTGTAAGTTAGACCAGAGATTTATTGAGTGATATGATAAAATATGTAAAGCTAAGAAGCTCTATAAACTAAATCCTTTACATACTTTGGGAACATAATTAGGGAAAAGTCAGGAAATTATCAAAATTTTTGGACTTTTTCTAGATCAACAAAGGTTTCCTTCCTTTAAATCAAAAGGCCTAAAATCTTTACGAGTTATAATGTATTTAAAACGGGGAACTTATTGGCTTTCTTAGTTCTAAAGGATACGGGACCCATGGAATAATTTTGTATATGAACCGAAAGCTCTCCTGAATTTTTAGGAACATAATTTAAATAAAATAAGGAAATTATTATTAATTAACGTCAATGACGGATGGTCGCATTAACCAATTTGTCTGTTATGTAACGGAAAGTGGTTAAACTAAATTTTCTGCAACTTTTTGTACAATACATCATAAAAGTAAACATAGACACATGCACCGTTCATGTAAACTGCATAGGATGCAGCATAGCCTAAACTAAAACCGAACTATTTTTATGGCTAGCATTTATAAAATACGGATGCTTCTTGTTAGTAGTATGGGCATGGACCGTCTTGGCTGATTGTCCAATTTACACGTAAACTGTGTATAATTGAAATCTCTCGAAACTAAAAGATCTACAATTTTTATGGCTATAATTTATATATAAAAGGGGAAAGTTATTAGCTTGCTGATGATGATAGGTGAACGCATCTTTAAATCGTTTTCACTGATTTTCAAACTTAACCTTGCGGACCTGATAAGAACAAAAATGAGACCAAGTTTGTTTCCCTAAGCAACGCTTAGAAGTCACAATCGTAAGCTCAATAGATAGACATACGGACAGACATAGTTAAATGGATTGCACTGTTCATGCCGCTTAATAATATGTAATCTCCATGGGAACTTTGCTCCATACTTTTATGCGTAAAAAAAATATTTAACAAACCTGTGATGGATCTTGCAAAACAAAAAAGCCATATACGATAATTATATTCAATCCTGGCCAAATCTTTCACATCCACCATATTTATCTTGAGAAAGAAAAAACAAAAAAAAAAAACGTAAAATTTCAACACCTTAATATTGGATGGATCTGGGCGATGATGAAACTTTTTTATGGAAGCATTGTCGGATCACACAGAGAATAAGCAGAGAAGCGATTACCGTTATATTTGTTGCATTTAATGAGTAATGGGTTATTTCTTTGTTTCTGAAAGGCAGTTATGCTCTCAGTTTAGGTATGTAATATTGTAGGCATGTCCGATTTTGTCCATCTGTAACAGCGTCCCGTGTTTTCGACGGCATCTTAATTTTAGCACCCAAGATAATCCTTGCCCCACTCACTTGTTACAAAGTCGCATGTGTAATAGTATCTGTAAAGCTTCCTTCTGACTGTTGCAAATATTTGGATAAAGCGAATACGCCTCCATCGTATGGTAGTCTGTATAACCACAATGTAAAAAATTTTGATTATATTCATGAGCTGTCAACAGCGTAGAGCGTAGATGTAAGTATTTAAATATTAACAGTTATTCACAATAGGTTTAATTGCATGCATAAAGTTGACGTACTTAGGATTGCATGTAACAAAATCCGCTATACAAACACTTTAAGATGAAGTGGCTCAACAAGCAATGAGCAAATAAAAGAGGAATATGTTCGACTTGTCAACGCCCATGGAATGCAATAGGTAATCCTAACCACTATAAATAGCCCAATCTATTAAATTATGTTTTGTCTGTCCGTATGGCCGACTGTATAAATTACGCTTAAGTTCTTAAAAGCGTTACAAAGGTTTCTGATTTTTTTCTTATCACTTTCATCAGCTCAGAAATCGAAAATAACGGTCTATAGAGACACGCCCTGAATTACCATAGAACAGATAATTGTGGAATCTTTTTCAAATTACGGTTTTGAAAATGTACGGAATTTTTAAATTATAGGTTTACAATTTGCGGGAAAAATTGAAAATTCATCCATATAGGTCCGCAGATCCGCTTCTCACCTTCTTAAATTATGGTCACTTTGAGTTTAAGAAAAGTATCAGGTAAAGTTTTATAATCATTTAAATCGGATTGAAGGTTCGATCATAAATAAAAAAGCAGTCCGATTACCTAGAAATATAGTATGAAAATTTTTCTTCTTCTTCCAAAAATTCGGGAAATTAAGGACATATGGCTCGCCCTCCCAACTGGAAAAGTTTTAGCGTGAACAGGCAGTGTTTCATCGGAAGCTTACCAAAGTTAAAAGTTGCTTATGCTCTATCTATGCTATATTATTTTTCGCTTATCGTATGTCCGCCAAGTTCTAATTTTTAATTATTATTATTTTTGCGTCTCCGCGACGTCCGTGTGTCTAATTCCATGAAAATTTTTTACAATTATTTAAGAAGCGTTGACAAGTTATTCAATAACATTCTGTGCGGCATATACATATATGTACTATATACTTACATAGAATACGCGGCATACGATATATGCCTAAATATTAAACGATACACGATTTATCTCTAGGAATTTGTAACGAAATAACTCCAAGCAACTTCAAAAAAGGGTGAAGTCACTCTAATGTGAGTTAAGAAACTGCTAGCCCCTAGATAGCGGATCTACGATATACTATATGGGCATGTCGTCTCCAATGAGCTAAGACAACTGCCCAAGTGCTGGCACGCACAGAGCACGTAGGTGCTACATACCACTCTGCTTGTGAAGTTCTAAAAAAAAATTCGGCGGGAACAGAACAAATTTTTCTTATGTTTTTTATTTAAATTTCATTATAATAACAATCGTTTGAAACAAAGCTCTTAATGTTACTTATGTTACTTATACGCCTCATACACCGAATTGTATATGAAATGTTAAGGTAACAGTTGTAGTCACTGCGAGCAACTAAAAAAGTATTATGCATATATATATATATATATATATATAAAGCAAGAAGAATTGAAATATGTAACTGTAGTGACAGTTGTGTCGTAGCAATGGTAATAATAATAATAATAGTAATTGTTGTTGCGCAACAATGCACAACTTCAACTTTAACTAAATGCATGAATGCAATTTTCAAAGAGAGCGAGAGTACAACTTCAATCCACTTACAGAACAATACCATACGCCACTCGTACTCACTTGTTTATTTAACTTTGGCCAAATGACTAACAACACCACGACAGGCTAACTTGGCGGCCTGACTGACTATTTGTTATGCCTTATGCATCTCTTATGAGTTAAAGTGGCCCCCAGTCTGTATGTGCATGCACTCGTGTCTATATTTAAGGAAAATATACTTACAAAGCGTACATACACAGTCACATACATACAATTCAGTAGAGTTAGTTCTCATTTGCATGAGTATCTCTCCGAAAGTTTCCCATCAGTCTGTACGCCTGAACGTTTATCCATACATTTGGTTGTACGTTCGTTTGCCTTGCTCTGCCTGTTCTGAACATGATGCAATCCAATCGGCAAACCAGTTTAGTTTATTCATTTATGCCTTATGTATACAGATATATACACACACAAGAACTCACGCACACATACACACACCCATATATATAATATATAATATATATATATATATATATATATATACATATATATAAATAAATGTGTATAAGTGTTCATATGTCTAACTAAAATATAAAGCAAAGACAGAAAAGAGAGCCTAGTTTCCTTATTTCTTTTTTATATTTTTTTTTTTAATTTTTTTTTTCTTTTTTATTTTATTTTCAAAGGAAGACATTTTCACCAAATGCCAAAGGCAACATTTCCTTTGTGTATGCGCGTGAAATCAAATTAAACCAGCTGTACCCCACAATGAAGTTTTTATATAGCACATTTACACAACGCACATATACATACTTACCCAAATGCATATATATATACAGTCATAGTTATTTGGACATTTTACTCAGCTACTGACTTGACAGTAAAAAGTTGAGCACTCAAAATTGTTGGTGCTAGTGTAAATTCACAAGCAGCTCCGTTTAGTATATTTTTTTTTTTTTTTTTTTTTTTTTTTTTTTTTGTTTAAATCTTTATAAATGATCAACGCACACAAGACTTTTGGAGAAATGTTCATCATAAAAAGAGTTGATATATATTTGTTTACATTGGTACTGTGGTTTATTTGCCTTAAAAAGCAGAAAATTGTGAAGAAAAATTTAATTATAAATAATAATAAAATTATCTACCAAGCGATTGAGACTGAATATTGAAATTCACATTAGAATTAATTACGGTTTTGCTTATGTCTTATTGACAGGTTTCTCGTTTTCTTTTTCTTGCTACCCTGCACATCATTTATGCGGTGCAGAGCGGTTGAATGCAACATCAAGAAGGACTTACGATTCGTTATCACGTTCTGAACAGATTTGAGGCTGTCTGTCCGTCAGTCCGTTTCCCTAATGTCCGTCCATATTCAAGCTGTAGGCGGTAATTTCTCACATATTATAATAATGTTAAGTAAACCGATGTATTTTGCCCTAAGAGCAAAATCCATTGAAAATTGGTTTGGATTGGACCATTTCTATGACGGTTTTCCAGACAACGCTCTATTTGAAAAAAGCCTCTTATGAACAAAAAATTTGCAATTTTTAATATTTCCTTACAAAACTCTGCAATATTTTGGTATTGAAATTAAATCGGAAAAATGTGGTTTGAACGAGACTTTACCTTGGACCTCATCCTATATATTATATATATATAAATTTGTGCGAGACTAATTCTGAGAACTTTATGATGGAAATTTGATTGAAATTAGTGTTCGTTTGTACTACATAGGTCCGTTTTTAGGACCTCTGCTCACATAAGGGTCTTTTCCAAAATTAATCTTTTCATAATAAAAAGGTCACCATTTGTGTCTGCAGCGAAGGAAAGGATGATAGTTTTTGAGATTCCACCCATGGATGTATTCTAATGAGAAATATTTATTTACATGACAGTAGGATATTAATTTTATTGTACGTGTAAAGCATTTAACAGTCGGTCTTGCTTTGCTAAAATATTTTTATTTTTTTATTACATCTCTTAGGAAACATTTGATGATATTTTTATTACTTTCCCAAGTATCTAATGGAAAACTTTGGAAAAAATAAAATTTTTTCAAGTGTTAGATCAATTATGTTTGTTATAAAAATCTTAGAACAAAAAAAAAATTTTTCAACAAAAGACAATGTCTGACCTTCTGTCCCTTCTCAACAAGCCTCATTATCACTCCTCTTTAGGAGCTCTTACAGAAGTCGTGGTCGTGTTTTGGACAACGTTTCACAAGCTGAACGTTTTCTTATTTCAATTTTTCTCTAATACTACGAACAAGTCAAGTGTTAGTCTAAGGAAACAAAGTCCGGTGAAATATAGGTTTCAAGAAGCCAAAATAGATTTGCACGATAAAATGCACCAATACATCTCAGTCCTCATCTCTATACATCTTCTCTTAGCTCGTCCAGATAATATTTGATTATTTCTTGTGTTGGTTTTCCCTTTTCCACCACGGAGTGTTCGTGTAGCTGATGGTGAACGGCTTTACTTGTAAGACGTTCTTCAATCCCATGAAATGGAGAAAATAATTGTCTGCGGCTGTGAGTCTAACTTTGGCAACGTTTCCGATCTGCGACCGATAATCTTGCTTGAAAAAAAAAAATCCATTTTACTGAGGTTTGAGTAATAAATCGTCTAATAAAAAATTTGCCAACTTGAGTGTGTTAAGCGTCTTTCATGCACTTTCCAATCCATGCACAAATATATTTAGATATCAGTAAAAAATTTATTGATTCATTATAATCTACGCTGTTGAGGTTATGGTGTCTGATCTGTATATAGTTAAGCCTACGTTTTTTGAACTATATTGTTGCGGTTGACTTGTCGTTTGCCAATATTGGGGTTGTACCCGATCTACGAGAGAAAGTCTTGAGATCATGTTGACAAATGTCGGTCGATTTTTTTTTTTTTAAATTTTACTTTAATTGACATCAGCGGAGACTAGACGAACAAAATCTGTTGGAAATCAAAATATTATCAAAGAAAAGTCACGTCGCAGTCAATTGCGAATGCAAATTGTGTGAAATTCGTGGATTGATTAAAGTTGAAGTTATGTCTATTGTCTACAATCGTGAAATGACAGCCGAACTCCATTTGATTAATTCTAATGCCAACTTTCTGTGTAAAGGGAGCAAAAGGCCATCATCTGAAGTGTTTTTTAATAAACCGCACCATGTGCAGTGCGACCGATTGAAGCCTATCTTTCATTAGATGGGCTTTTATGTTCCTACATAGTGTTGAATAATCGTTATCGCATACACCTAACAAGAACTTTCGTTATTATTTATTGTTTTGATAAGTTTCAAAAAGTCGTAACGTGCTATAACCGGGTCATCAGCTGAGTTATATAATATATACACGCACCAATTACAGGTGAAAGATTATAGAACTCCAGAGAGCAAAGATTTTTATTTTCAGGTATTTCTATACCTTACACCAGCTGCGTTACAAGCGTATATTAAGTGTTTGCGAACGTTTGCAACGCAGAGAACGACTTGAAAAAGATCCGACATTTATTAAACGGATCAATTCAGAATCAGTTTTTGAGTTGATATACGCTTGTCTGTCCATCTGTCCGTCTTGTGATCCTGTATCGAACCTAATGGCTGTCATTTTTGAGATATTTTGATCAAATGTGGTACACTGGCGGCTTTTGGCCCAAGGATAAATAACTGTAGGGTATTTAATGGTAGACCTGGCCCACTATACTGTTTTTACTATACTTAAATACAAAAATAATTGTAAGCTTTCCTTTTTAAATATTATAAGTGCAGTTAATTGCACCTTCAATCGGCCTATGTGCGATCTCTCACTGTTCAGAAGTTGAATTACGGAACTATGATCATTCTGAAGTAAAATCATGTCCCATCGACAGTTATGAGACTATCCAAAGAATCACTACATTCGTGACCATAGTCGTTCATAATTAAGTGAACATTTTTCGCTTACCTCCTCACCTTTTCGCTTTAATGTAGAAATTTACTTGAAAACTTCCGAATAAGAAACCGTAAGACATAAGCAAAAATCTCTCCCTTCGGATGAAATCATTATTCCTATGCATGAGCTTCGCGCATGCACTTATCATTCCAGTTCTATATCGGTCAAAAGGAAATTTTTAAATTTCATTTCTTCAAACCACTGTACGTAATACTCAATCTCTTAAAATTTCATTGTTCCATTCCATTTACAAAAAAGACGAAAAAAAAAAAAAATTTTTTTTACTTTTATCTGACATCAAAACAATGCAGAATAATTAAAATTTGCCTCGAACAGTTTGTTGCTTATTATATTTAAGATGAATTTATTAAAGTTTAGCTCGCCCCCATCCTTATTGCTTGAGTTCGTCGTTTATCTGTTACGTCCAAATCCAACCATCCAATCCATTAACACACGATATACGCTAAACGTTAGTCGTTTTCGTTACCATTGCCAACAGCGCATTCCTCTTCACTCCTTTTTCCCCGCTTACTTTCACTGATTCGATAGGCGACGGATGTTCTTTACTTAGTAACTACGTGGAACATCGATTTCGGTAAAGAGAGGAAGATAACTATTTTTTTTGTTTTTTTATTTATTTTTTTTTATTTTACTGCACATAAATTAAGTTAAATAAAATACACAGAAGACGGCGCTATGTAACAAGAAGTCACATGCAAAGGAGAGGAAATTCCAAAAAATATTATAGCATAAGAGAGAAACATAATCCTGACGAAAGGCAATGAAAAGTAAAAAAAAAAAAAATAAAAAGCGGAAAAAGCAAACAACCACCACACACCGGGTACAGTGAGCATACATTCATTCATTCATTCGCTCATTCATTCATTCGTTCATTCATTCATTCATTCATTCGCTCATTCATTCGTTCATTGAGGGCAAAAGGAATGGAAATTTGTAATTATAGTAAATTCTATTTTATCAATTTCCATCTTCTTGAAATGCGTCTGAGTTATTTATGATATGTGTTATTTACGCCGCACAAATATCAACCAAATACACCAGAAAACACCAACTGGAAAGCTTTCTCGCTCTCTCTCTCTCTCTCTCTCTCTCTCTATCTGTCGCTGATATACAAACATATTCGTATTTATACAAACGCATTTATGTATGCATCTCTTACGAGGAACCCATTCATCTTGCAGAAGCAAACAAATATCATAAGAAAAAGAGATATCGATAAAATTCCCTCCTATATATATGTGTGTATGCGAGTATGTATATATATGAAGCAAAATGTTACAATTAAAATATGACTACATGTACGTTATATGAGCTTGTAGAAGCTTGTAGAAGCATATGTACGTGTGCGTGTTTTTTTTTTTTTTTTTTTTTTGGGGCGTACACCCCTTGTTCTTCTTGTGTTATTTTATTTATTTTTTTTTTTTGTTTACTCTATCATCATCTGGGGGGTGTATGTAAGCATGCATGCATGCATGCATTCATGCACGCTTGCATGTCTTTTGTACGGATTTCTGTTTTTGCTGTTCTTGGTTTTCGCGGTTATCAACTTCAATTTATGTACATTTGTCTTATTCATATATTGCTTCATGGCATCCGACTATAATTTGTATATTGATAATATTTCAACGTAACATGTATACGTTTTCTGATGAATCCCATATATTTCTTCATATTAACGTGCATTGTTTATTGTGATATAAATTTCATAAGAATATAGTAATTTGCAGTGTTGATTAAAAATTTTTTTTCATATGCACTCGATAACAATTAATATATGCATATATATATATATATATATGTTACATATGCAAGAAAATTGTATTGACGTCAATCGAAATTTTGTGAGAAATTTGTTATTCTTCTAAAGGGAAATAAAATGCAAAAAAAAATTTTATCATATCATCGATAGGCTAATCAAGATGATGAAAATATTTTTATCAAATTTTAAATGAGCATCTCCTGGTTTGTGTTCTATACTCATCTAAACTATGCAACTATTTTTGTTATATTTTTGTACTATATATTTAGTTTGTGTGCCCAGATATTAATCGATTCATCCATTTTAAGTCCAACGTAAAGGGTGCAATTTTTGCCGCCATTTTTATTCTCCGCCGATATGTTTTAGACCATGTTCAGAACACGAACCCTATGGCTTATGGTGACGACTTAGGCTAACGACCTATGGTAATGATATGCAGCACCCAGACGTTAAGCGATTCCAAAAATAATTCGGAACATGTCGGCTGTTACAACACAACAGAAAGAAGGATCGGAAGCAACTTGGCTCGGATGTATGCAACGTAGATCGAATGCCGAAGGTCGAACATATGCAGAATCAGACGAACGTAGGGTCATATAAACGCGAGGTCAGATGGTGATGAGTCAGCGAAATGCAGGTTCGGACTGCCGAAGTCTCAAGCAATGAAGATAAGGAAGAACAAACGAATGCATAAACGCACAAAGGCTTGAACGAGAAAAAGGTCGGAAGGAGGGAAGAGTAGAGCGAAAAGAAGTACGGCGATCTAAGCCCGCCGAATGAATCGAAAGTTCGAACGAACAGAAGACCGGACGAAGAGAGCATCGGAAGAACGAAACATCGGACAAAGGGTCTAATAATCAAAGGTTCGAACGAGCGAACGCAAAGGTCAAACGATCATAAGACCAGACCAAGAAAGTATTGGACAAACGAAAGATCAGAAAAACGGTATAATTATCGAAGGTTTGAACGAACGAATGGTAAAGTCGAGCGAACATAAGACCAGGCGAAGGAAACATCGGAAACTCAAACGAGCACAAGGTCAGACGAACGAAACGTCGAAAAGGTTGAGACGAACAAAGGCTGTTGATGGATGAATGCGGAAGTGACGGAAAGAGATCGTGCATGAACTGAGGAACGGACGAAAGACAACTGCAAGAACTGATGAAATAAGAAATGAAAGACAATTAGAAAAATTGATTAAAAGAAAAGAAAGCCAATTGTAGGGAACGAAATGAACGACGACGGATAAGAATGAGTATGGGAAGCATACAGGTCTAAGAAAATTGGGCCAGATCTTAATGTTGACGGAGATCAGCTGACGACAAAATACAAAGTGCTCCTTTACCAAAGCACTGCAGACTAAACATGTTTGAGTTCATAATGGCTACGGCAATAGGTAACCACCTATTCATCAATATATTCAATCGATTATTCAATATATCTTCATTTGATTATTTATAAAGGAACGAAACGCCGCCATAATCGATTTGTAACTATTATGCAAAAATGAAAGCAAATTTTGCGTTTAATGGCAAATTTTGTCGTTATCGTTATCGTGTAAGTGGGCATGTCGAAGGTGGATGCCCAGAAGTATCACATTAATCACTTAAATAGAACGTTATAAACATGCGCCAGGATGTAATTTCTAAAAAGCATAACAACTTCAAATTTTATTTGACGATAGAAGTTACGCTCACGTAAACACGTAACACACAAGTGTCGATGCATGTGACAAAGTTTTTTAAATCCCATGCTAACTGTCTTTGACGAGGGGTTTTATTGTTGCAATTGAATTTCATTTAAAAACCAAAAACAAAAATTTGAAGAAAAAAAACTTTTCAACTGTCGACAGCGGCAGCAGAAGAAATGAATTTCTGGTCTTGGATAAGCAAACTAGTGACTAAGTGTATGAATGCAAAAGGAAATGTATGCATACATATGTGTGTGTGTGTGTGTGTATGTGTATGTGCATTTGCAACCAAAATTGTTAAACGCCGTGAAATTGCTATTGACAGTTTGATAGTTGTTATACTCTCTCAGCAACTAAAATAGCTTACTAGGATATGCTGAATGGCTGGATGGTTGTCTGGCTGACTAAATGACTGGCTTGGTCGCCCGTTTGCCTGCCTGCTTTCCTGCCTGTCTGCCTGTCTGTTGTTGTTTGAAGTTTATCTAATGAATTCTATGTTACGGTTTGTCGCCTCCTGCAAACAGTACAACAACACCTGTATCATTCAACGACACCACTTTGCTATCGCTCCGTCGTAAATCCTTATTGGCAATCAGTGAAACTTTTACTACACGATACCTTGTTCTCTCTACGTAGTACCTATTTACAATTGTTTGTTGTTATTTTTATCGTTATATTGTTATTGTTGTTTTTGTTATTGTGTGCAGTTGTATTAATAGTTTTTACATTTTGTTCTATTTTCCTTAATATTTTTTTTTTTTATTTTATTTTATTATATTTTTTTTTTTTTTTTGTTCAAGTTTCTGTTCATTTCATTACTAACTACTAAAATTACTTTGTTATGAACGAAACCTAAGCAATGTCGTCGATTGTATAAAAGCTTTAGCTTTACGAGAAAAATATGTGGTTTTGTGTGCGAAATTTTTTCCGCGAAACTTTTGCATTTTATTTAATAACAACAACATAGTTTGTTTGTTTTTCTTTTTTTTTTAAACAAAAAAATAATAATAATTTCTTTTTACTAAGAGCCATAATTAATTACATAAAATTTTATGTGTATATATAAAAGCGTATACATATATAAAGCGCATATGTATGTATAGATAACCCGATTTTTATTGGATTATCTATGGTAAACTTTTTTTTTAAATATTTTTAATATCGTGTTTTAACATTAACATAAAGTTTTAAACATTTTTTCTTTTCTCATTTTCCTCTCTCAACGCATTCCTTTCATTAAACTCATAAAGCATGTAGTAGATCCGTCAAATGTTTGTAACGCGTTTGTATACTTATCGGAGATCTCATAAAATATGTTTATTAACGGTTAACATAAATATCGTAATCGATTTAACCATGTCTGCTTACCCAGCTGGTCCATGTATCTATTGTAATTGGGATTTGAAAAATTAGCCAAAGCAATGCAAAGCTGACCACAAATTTTTCTCATAACCTAAGTCATCCTCCTGAGTAAACTGACTTAAAATTAAGAACTAGCACAATTGACCCATAGATTCGCCGAAAGCAATTAAACTTTCCTTTTTTTTGGAAAATTTTAGTTTACAGCTCTGAATTACTTTTCTTTCAGGGCCCTGCTCTTGAAACAAATCAAGAAATTACCCACAAACCTTAAGCTGTAGCATAAGCTAAATGAATGGTTCTTCACTGCTGATATATCTTACGTTACCTGTACGATAGGTGATGAATGTATCGAATCAATGGTCCTTTGTTGATGGCGAATCGTATTATTTGAAATACAACTTACGATATTTACGATATACGATGTTTACGATATGGTACATATTTGCTATTTGGAGAGTATGTAGAGAATTGTTCTTTACAGCTTTGCTACACGATGCACTAGATTTGCAGATGATGATATTCATTCGCTACTTGAAGTGCATGACATTCATTCTCTACATATGTAAAGAATTGTTCTTTGCTTTGGTGAACTGTACGATTGAATTATACACGATATGATATACGATCTTTACGATATGATGTACATTCTTTACATGCAGAGTATGATATTCACTCCCTGCATGTGTACAAAATTATTCTTTGCTAATGATGAATCGTATAACAAAAGTATACAATATAATGATTCTTACGGTATGACATACAATCTTTACGTGGAAACTCCGACGTGCAATCCGATGGCAAATCGTACGCCTTGTGGATAGTTCTTTGCTGCCAGCAAATCGCATAATTTTGAATATATACAATCAAGATTATTTTCGAGACGATAAACATTCGATACACCAAACAATAGGTTCTTTGTTGCTAGCAAATCGTCTACGATCTATAATCTACACTAAACGATTTTAGTTTCCGTACAACGAGTGAATAGTTCTTTTTTGTTGGCAAATCGTGTTCGTTGGAGTATATGCAACGAAAATTATTTGCGATACGATAAAATTATATCGATACATTCGGTATATCGATTGAATTATTCTTTGCTGCTAGTATATGATACGATATACGGCAGCACGACATGCGACGTATCAAGTGGATGGTTCTACTTTGCTGCCAAAACGTACGATGTTGTAATCTGTAGGTTATTCATGATACGATATACAAACCGTATGTTGAGCGAATGCATTTTCACTTTAAACTTTCGCAAAAAAGTTAAAAAACAGAGTTTTAATAAATTCAAACCGTTCACGGATATTAAATTTTTTATCCTCATTTCATTTTATTTTCATTTTTATTCTTTTGTTTAAAGTTTTTCAGGGAAAATGTTGATTAAACCCAACGTAATGTTGAAACTCACCGAGAAACGAGAAAATAGTAAATTTTTTTTTTTTTAAAACAATATAATATTTTCTTTTCTCTCCTTCATTGCAAATTTTTCTAGTTTTATATGTTTATACTGCAATAATTTGAAGAATATTTTTCCTTATTCTTCTTTACTTTCTTTTTGTTTTTTGGTTTTTCGCAATCTTTTATTTCCCAGATTACACCTCCAAACAACAAAGTTTTTTGCAACTTTATTGCTTTTACTCTGCTACTCTTATTCTTGTTCTTGGAGAATAGAGCGTTATTTTATGATGTTATTTTTCTTGAAGACAAAAACTTTTGCATTCCGGGTATGGGGTTGGCTTGTATAATACATGTTTTCAGTTGATCGGTTACTTTCTTTCTTTTTTTTTTTTCTAAGTTTTCGCATTTTGTTACAATATCCTACCCAAACATTTGAATCATACATTTTGAGTACATATTTGTAAAATTTTCATATCCACCATCGAAAATTTAAATATACCAGAGTTATTGTTGCGTTCGTAACATTCTGAACTACATATCAGCGACTATTTGAAGTGTAGATTATTATGAATCAATGTACAATAGCGATTTGGGAATGGCTTGCCCGATCATTAATCTAGGTATTCCTTTGTCCGCTTGTCTGTCCGAATGTCCGTCTGCGAGACTCTCTAGACAGAGAGGTCTGCCTATTTACCTATAGTTCCTTATTTCTGTAACACCTTTTGTTCATAAGCCCTGATTTTCCTTAACCCGTTCTGTCAATAGGTTCGTCTGTCCTTAGGTCCTTCTGCTTATAAGCCATTTTTGAGGCCATCCACACGTCATCGCGCTCGTAGATCATCCTGTCTATTCGTTCTCATGTTCATCCATATGTGCTTCCGTTCGTGAATGGGTTTGTTTGCTCGTACCTATGTCCGTCCCGTTCTCCACGTCTCTACCCGTCCTCATCTCTATCCAAGCGTACGCATTCGGATTTACGTCTGTTTATTCCTTAATTCCATATTTCTTATTAAATTGTGATTATGTTTCGATTTTTCTACATCCACTTGTCCATCCATATATTTGTATATATTTATATATATATCTTTAATCCAAATAAAATTGTGCTTTAACTTTCTTTTCGCTTGCAACAAATTGTGATAAAACTTTGTCGTGTTAGTTCTTGTCATGTTTGGCTGCCTGTTAATATGTCCGTCAGCCGTCTCCCATCTACTACCAGAAGGCTCTTGGTACTAGAAACTATAAACTTTCAGAACACCAGCAAGTAATGTTTATTGATGAGTATACCTCGTCGTTTATAGGCATGATATGATAACTTGTCTAGTACTAGTCTAGTCGTTCGTCTAATACTTAACATGGAAGATATGAATTAATGTTTAGCATCAAATCGTCAATCATCAGAGGTGTTCCGAGATTAACCTAAAACAATTAATGTGAAAATGTACTAAAACCTTCCCTTATAAGTTAAAGGAATAACGGGGAAAAGCTTGTCAATCAAATTAAGACTAAAATGTAACGACCACATTTAACTATCATAAATAGATTATCAATCTGATATATACCGCTTTGAGATGTGTGGGTATCAAAGATTCGCCACAAGTCAAACGTAATTTTCTTACTTGTTTTATATTATTCTCCACCGCAATATAAGGCACAGAATGTGGGTAAAGCTTATAAAACGCAAAAAACAAAAAAAAAACAAAAAAAATGAATAAATAAAAAATGTTGACAACATTTTTGACTAACATTTTTTCATAAAAAATTTATGCTACAAACAGCAAAAGAGAATTGATATTAAAAATTTGCACTGTAAAGATTAAAATTTAAATATAAATATACAGAAATTAATTTAACAGTCTATGGAAGACTCCTGGCTTTTCAGAAGAAGCAAATGAGAAATACAATTATAACGTTGGCCGACAAAGGAAGCAAATAATCCGCGCATATACAACTTCGTAAACAAAGCTAAGTAAATTATAAAAGCTTTGTTGTTAAGTATAAATAAAAATTTACATATCCATATACGATAAATATTTTCCATGCTTTGAAGAGACTTTTGTTTTCCTCTCTTTACTTTATCGTATGATTAAGATAACTAACTATACGGCTATAGGCCTTTGCACACAGTCTCACGATAGGTAATTACCAAGTCCAAGAGAGTTTATAACATAAATATGTGTACACTTTGATCAAAGGACTTCTGATGTACTGATGAACCTGCTCCACAAGATCTCAGCATCAAGAGACTTTTGCCTATGAAAAATATGTACAATTGTGTGTTGTAAATGTATTCAAAGAATCATCATAGGTTTTCAAAACCATCGATAACGCATTCCAATATCGAGCTGCATGTTCGTTAAAAGATTGTTCAATGAAAACGATTGTTCAATTACAGATCGTTCTGTCGAAGAGGTATCAAGTGTTATACATTATCACGAAAGCTCCAATGCTCTATTAAAAGGTTCGGTGTTTAATATCGAATGACTTTGTAGAGGTAAATGAACTCAGGTAGCCTGATCTTCCCCAATAGAATGTTAAAAAAGCATGAACGTAGCAAGAAATGTGATCCCTGAGGATGACATTATCTAACAAAGGATGTGATAAGGTTAACAAAAACCATGAACGTGAGAAGAAATGCGGTCTCTGAGGTTGACATAATAAGTAAAGGATGTGATAAGGTTGCCAATGGGTTGCACCCTATCCATGTTATATGACAGCCAACCAGGCATGATTTCAATACCATAGTTAATATGCGACATAAAAAAACGGAACCAAGTAGTATCTTTAACTGAAGAGGCGAGAGGAAGAGATTCATTGCACCATTTGCCATAGCGTAAGAAAAATCTTTCCAAACATATTATTAACGTGGAGGTCAAAGTTTAATTTACGATCAAGGGTTGCTTCAAGACATTGCATTGAGTCCACGAGATTAAGGGAATATAGTAATGTTTTAATATTCAAGTTGAGATGCCCGGCTCCGTAGGAATTGAAAAGTAGTAGTAGTTGAGCAGATTATCCAGTAAACAAGGATTAGAACTTGCTAGAGATTCGTTAATCTTAGTACATTTTTGGCTGTCGCCAGGTTTTGCTATTTCTCCATGACTTTCATTAAATCTCTTTGATGAAATTCTTATGATCTTTAAGGAAATAGAAATCGGCACATCGATAAATTCATTAATATATTCAAGTCATAATAACTTTTACCGATTTGTCAGGGAACTTAGCTTTGGCCTGATTGAAGCCAGGCTGTTTCCGCTCATCAATTCGAATTGAAACTGATCGCATGTTTGATTAAATCCATTAAAATATTGAAGATAAGTACTAATGGCTGAACTTTTGGATATTTTACGGGAAGTTTCACAATTTGATTATGTGAATTTTCTATCCCTTATGGGCGAAAAATTTGAACAAGTGATTGTCATAGTCCTCTTTTGAAACAAATATCACGAACGAAAGCGAAAAAATCCGGGCTATACCGTGCCAACTTGGAAACTTCCCAGCTAGGCTCTCCCATCTAAAAACCAAGCTCTGCTTACCAAGTCATCAAAGTTGCGTAGTTAGCATTATCGCATTCTCCGATCTGCGTGGCATCTACTCTCAAGTTTTAGAGAGAAAAGCCACCTTTCAAACGTGCCTCTGATGCCTCTGGTGCTTGATACAAAGGCGCGTTTAGCGAGTCTTTTTTTTGTTTTGTTTTTTTTCTCTCAATATTTTCCCCCAAAACCAAGGGGTGATTACTCTCCAATCCTACAAAATACCCACTAGGAACTGCTTCGGCTCTTTTCAGGCCTCTTACCATATTTTAAACATAATTTTGTTCGACTGACATTGTAGCACAGTTTTCATTAGCAATCCGGCTTAATTTTTCGTGACCTATCACTTATGTCCTGTATACAGGCAGCATCATAATGATTGGTAAAAAGTGGGGATCAGATGATAGGGAGTAACAGCGGCTTTAGCTACAACCCAGCACCGATCGTAAATGTCGTTAAAACAGCAAATCTTAAACAAAAAGGAGTCTAAACAATAGTTTTAGCTCAGATGCTGCAATAAGACATGAAAACTTGTTTACTTGTTTACTATTGGGTAAATGCCTCGATATAATTGATGTAAAAATTTTGTTGTTATGCCCTATTTCAGTAATTCCCAAACACTGAAGGCGAAGGCGTAAGACTTTCTCTTTGAAACTTTTGCCATTGATTCCTGGCTTTAATTTTGTAAACGATGAGCTATGCATGATGGACTCAATCGGCTTCCTGGCTAATTCAAGATTAGGTCTAACCTAATGAAATATTTTTAATTTGCCTGCAATGAAACTTTTGAAATATATTCCAGCTCTTTCGCTTGCATGTACCCTTTCGCATGCAATAAAAAGTCGAAGGTGCATTTTAAAGGGAGACAAAAGGTCTAAAGTGTCAAACTATTTGGAACGTGAAGCGGATAATAAAAGTGAGGTTTTCTGATGAGATGATTACTATAATACTTTAATAGAGTTCTTACTATCGGAATCGTTGTTATCACATTTATGCACATGTGCAGGAAAAATGTCAAATGAAATCTGTTTTACATTTCTAACCGAATGTAACACAATTCTGATTGATTGAGTTTTACATCAACGAAAGATATCAAAACATTCTTTACCTTTCAAGTGAAATTACAATCAAGAATTAGGTGTTAGTTGCTTAATGAAGATGTAGAGAAGACCAACACATTTTCAATTTTAACGAAAAGCCTTTAAACACTTTTTGAAACCTATATAACTCCGTCTATCGTACCGTATGCGTGCGTGCCTTTTGCGTCTTATTTCGTATGGAGAGGCAAACGAAATTCATTAGGATTTCATTGACTACATACATAACAACATGCTTGCATACCTATTATACAAGCATATCAATATGCACATATATGTATGTATGTATGTATATATGTATGTATGTATGTGTATGCGTAAAATTCTTACCGGAACAAATGTATGCTTTACTCACTATTGTATGTTTGCGGTGTTTCTATTTCTTGTTGCCAATTGGCAAAAATTTTGCCAAAATTGTAATTATAACTGTAAACGTAACGCTATACGCAGTTAGTCGATTTCTCTTTTCACGGCCCGAGAAGAGAGACGTTGAGGAGAAGTGGTACACGAAATATGTGTTTTAAAAAAAAAGCACTTATGCACTTACATCTATACCTAACGCATATACCCATATGAACTATACGCACCGCACGCACACACACAGATGCACACTAACATTTACTTTTAACAAAACTTTTGTCGATACTGCTTAGTTGTAGCTTTAGTGCAAGAGCATACATATATATATATATATATGGTGCATATGTAAGACACTATACTTTATGTATTTATAAGCTTTAGAGTTAGAATGGTTTGCAATTTACATTCTCTTTGAAAGAAGGCATTTAGTGCTTTGTTTTTCCGATATATATGACAATATTTCTAATTTTTTTTTTGTTTTTTGTTGTCATTGTTGTTTTGGTTTTATCTCATTCCATCTTATATGTACGTATACGTTTGTTTTCGCTTACGCTATTATTATAAAATGCTTGAAGCAATTTTATAGCAAGTACAAGCAACGTATTAAATAAAATACACACGTTTGTGAAAGGAAAAGAATGTCGCAAAAATTGGTCTCGTAAAGAAATACTTATCTTATAATTTTGCAATAATCTTATAAGATAATCTTGTCTTGTTATTGTTTCCAAAGATATTTCTCTTGGCGTTAAATTGCATGGCTATGTATTAAGGCTTAACCGTACGATGGAAGTGAAAGGAATGAATATCATCATCATCGTCATTAATAGCATTATCATCATGATCACCATCGTTATTCTCATCATTATTATCACTTAACATAATCCAGAACCATACGACGTCTCTAAACAAAATGCCCGCATGAGTAGCCAAATAGATAAGAATCGCAACTGCCAAGACAATGTTCGCGGGTGCAGATCTATAGTGCGGAAGTATTTCAGACAGACAGTCGGTAAAGGCAAAATACTTATCGAGCGGTTACACGCCTCCCCATCTCTTTTCCTTTTCCCAGCTCTTTCTAACCGTCACCCTGTTGCATCAGCAGGGAACACCCCCCGCATTGATTGAATCATACAAAAAAAAAAATGTTACCTCCCAAAATTAAAATTAATAACAAACTGTGATTTTTCCATCGCACGGGTGTCAAACCCTATTGCAAACCTTGTGATCAACTTAAACTGCCTTACAATAAGTCGAGCAGCAAACACACGATCGGCTTTAGGTGAAACGTAAGATAGATGTCGTTCACAATCGTCTAAAGCATATGTCAAACATTTGCTTGGTAGCGTTCACTAGATGAAAGCTGAAATTTCGTTCAAGCAAAGGATAAATGGATTAAACTTAACAGAAATAGAAGAAAAGAACTGACTATTTTCGGTTTGTAAAGTATTTCTTACCTTTTTTCACTCGCCAAACGACCATGGACTCCCCAAGTGTATACCGAAAAATTCACTAAATGAACGACCAGAGTACATAGTTTTCAATCAAAAAGACAAAGGTTATCAAATGAAGACCTCAAACAACCCATAATTATTGTGATACCCAAGCCTTTTGGCGGCAGTGGCATCGATAAAATCTCATGTCGATGCCAGCAGCCTTAGATGCGGCCTTTTTCGCAGAAAGAGAATACTATAGCAATAAAATCAAATAAGAAAATTATAGACTGGATCTCTAATACCCTTTATAAACTTTTAAAAATTGAAAACAAGAAAAAATATTAATTTGTATAGTCTATAACATTGCGTGGGCGTGGCTGACTTTTTCTATTTTTTTAGAATAATTTCATGGGAATTTACATCGTGTATCTGTTGCAGTTTAAAGGCAACGAGTTAAAATGGCCTCATTTTTGGTTATATGGACTTATGGGCATTGAAAGCGTGTTCTTTGACGTGTTTGATCCACATTCAAACTGTTTTAGAAGTCCCTAGACGAGGCAAACTGGCCAAGAATATACATCCCGTATATGGTTTTCGAAGCTCCTTTTCTGCTCGTTAAGTAAATATTGAAAAAAGATTACAATTTTAAGGTACTAAAATACTGGCTAGAGTGGTCAATTTTCCTCATTTTTGAGTAAATACTGCTGCTGTGCGCCAAGAAGGAACATGCAAATTTTTGCACAATTATCTGCTGTTATTTAACAATTATGAGCCAAAAAACAATTTTTTATTCCTTTTGAGAGAGAAAGGTGTTCTCATTTTACATAGTACCGTAGATGTGTCTTTTGACCGACTTGGTCCATTTTCAATACGTACTTGCATGCTAGAATTTCCAATGTTTCTGCCAGATTTCAAGTCGATAGCTTCATTTTTACGGCTAGGAGAATATTTAAAAGGGACATACACACAGACGGACAGAGGGACATGCTATATATATGCAAACGTTTTGACAAAATGAAGATACCCTTTACCAAAGGTATAAAGAAATTTTCTTCTGACTTCGCTAAGATACATTATTACAGATTATTTGTGTATACGGTGTTGGGCTATTTTGAGATTCATCGATTTTTTAGGTGAAAATTTGGTTCTTCTTTCATTCTAATTTACATAATGAAAATTATGCTGGACTTTTAGTCAAAGTGCGATGAGCGTGGTAATTTAATAAATTTCCAAAAATAAATATAGGAAAATAAATATGACAATTAAACGATATTAAAATCCCAATTAGCAGTGGCAACGATATTGAAAGTGCAATGCAATGAAATTTGAAAAGCAATAAATTTGAAAATGCAATATAAATGAAAATAATAATAATAAGTGTAAGTACTCGCTGAACTAGGTACACTACAATAGTGTCAAAAACTAAAAATTTCTACAACGACTATGCCGCAGTACCAACGCCCACGCCAAAAGGTTCACTGCGGTTAAAACTGCTGCTGTTATTGTAACCGCTAACGACAATCAGACTCTTTACCTTCCGGAATTTTTTGTTGACTCCCTCAGGGATGACCAATCATTTTCTACGAAATCTTTTTAGAATTTGGAAGTATTTTGAAATTCGAAAGATATGCTGACTTAGTATACTGCCGAGACATCTTAGTATTTGGATTCAGCGTAGTCTACCCTCAGCATTCACATATTGTGAATTCACATAAACTTTTTATTTATTATAGTGGCAACTGAAACAGCACCTAACCCAATTAGTACTTTCGAATTTTTTTTTTGATTTATCAAATTAGGCTACAATTTTGTTTTCCAAAATAAAAAGAAGAAATTTTGTGAAAAGTGGGAGTATTATGTATCTAATTATGGATATGAGACATGAAACCATACCTTTGGTTTTTTTTTTCAATTGAAAACATTGATAAAATGGAAAAGTAAAATTGAGAAAAATTGTTTTTAAAAATTGAAACACATATAATAGGAAAAGATTTTTGTTTTTGTCCACGGAAATATTCCAAAACAAGTAAGAACATTATTGTTGAACAAAAAATTGTATTCTGTTTCCGATCCGAACCATTTTCAATAGCGTTCGTCCTCGGGTCAAAACACGCCATTGTACCAAATTTCATCAAAATAGTTAAAAAAATTACGACCTCTAGCTTGAACAAAAATATACATGGACAGACCTCAGACATCGGATGAATAAACGGTTAAACAGACAGACGAACAGACAGGCTTAGATCAATTGATATTATCATTCTGAATCGACCGATATAATGATTACTTGACTTCATATATCCTGTGCTACAAGTGGTGTAGGGTGTAAAAATTTATATAGTATTGAAAAAATTCGAGATTCATCGAGAGGAGGTCGGGGTCGAGATCCCAAGTCGAGAAGAAAAAAAAGTAACAAACATCACTTTAACCAATAATTGAGGTTAAGATCGATCAAATCAACTCTGACCATTTTTTTCATTATCCCAGATATCCCTTTTGACACCCTACATCACTTGCTTGATAAGGATGTATTAAATTTGTGACCAGGAGGACTTAAGATAGACCCACCTAAACCGTCCGCCTATCCGTCTTGTAACGTTGTGTTCGTGTTCGCTGAAATTAAAAGTATACATATCTGAAATGATGGAAGCATCAAATGCAGGCGATTTATTTTGCAAGTGGACAGTGCACTTGGAAAAGGTAAAAGCCGCGATAGTGTGCTAGGACAACCAAAAGGTAGGGATAGAAAGCTTGTCGTCGAGGTGTCTTTACCTAAGCATGGCCCCTGTTTACGTTACGTCGATGCTCACAAATGAGAAGTTTATCGCAAATACTGTCTTTTAAATTAAAGGAAATGGCTGCTGTGTGTTCTTTTTTATACCATACACCACCTGTGTACAAGGCTAAATTAAATTCGTGCGGATATATGCAATACCTAGCATTATTTGAGATAGTTCAATGGTTTATCAAATCGATCACTTTCTGAAGCGATCTAAACTTGTCAGTCTATCCGCCCGTCTGCCTGTCTATAATTTTTGTATTCAATCTAGAGATCACTATTTTTGAGATATTTTGATGAAGTTTGGTACACTGATGTTTTTTAGCTCAAGGGTGAACGTTATTAGAAATGTTTCAGATTACACCACCTTTTCGTCCACTTCCAACTTAAAGTCTTATGTGGAAAAGTCATTGTATGAGCAACTATAATGAGCCATGTATTTAGTCATGGGCCAGGACCCACTGCAGTATTTTTACTGAAATATATTGAGGCATTTGCCCAACATGATATATAGAATTTTTGCATACGAAATACGAAAACAAATTATATTGGATTTTCTTTCGTACAAATTCGTTGATCATAGCGCATATTCACTTAGAAACACAAAATGTAAACGTTTGCCCATACAGATTACGAGTACGAAAGGTTAACCTGCTAATTAACAACACTACTGTTGTCATTAATACCGGAAAAAAACTCGCTGAAGTCTTACTACCTCTTACTTGGGAAAATATTACCACGTATGTTCTTATATGGTTATTTCTGGTTTAACTTAGTAGGAATGGATTCAATATTTGGAAAAATTGTTATATGAGTGACTATGGTTCGTAGCCCTTATAATGGCGTCACTTGTTTTTCCGTATGACCAGTGACCTAGGAGATATCCACTATACGTGTTGAAGTGCAGGGAGAAAGAAGTGGGGGAAGGCAGCTTGAGTGTAATCGTAGATTGGAGGTCGTTGTAAGACTTATGCCTTTGCATATCAAGCATTTCTTGTGGCTGCGTCCCACAGGCCATGAGAATGCATATTCCGATATGCCGACCTGATAGGCATCCTACTTGCCCACCAGGCCATGTGGTAGCCCCATAGATGTATCAGACATAACCTAAATATTGATCGATTAACTTGGGGATATATTGCGTTGGCCACTTTTTTCACTTTTATTACGCGTTTAGATAGAGAGGTGAGGTTTCATTGTGCCGATCTAGATGTTTAACATAAATTATTTTTAGTAATCAAACAACTTTAGTTTCACCTCATGACGGTTCATTTTATGTGCGCGGTATGTATGTGATGACAAATGTATTTTTGTATTTAAATATTTGCAGAGAGAGAGAGAGAGAGTGATTAAAGGTTTCGCAAACAAATATGCATATAGAGGAACACTACGAATATATAATATTAATATAATGTATAATATTATTGATAATCTTATAGCACTGTGGCTTTTAGGCTACGAAATAACAAATTCGATTCGCTTTACCATGTCAAAAAAAAAAAAATAAGTTTTATTAAATTCTTAAACTTACTTTGAGTAATCAAAGAACTTTTCGTAAACTTCAAGGTAAACATATACGTACGTGAATTCAAACCGTGCAAATACATTTTGCCTGTTAGCCTTGCAAAAAGGATAGGAGTAAGTGAACATGTAAAGGTATGATAGCGCAAGTGTTCTTATAGCCAGTTCTTATAGTTGCACTGACTGAGTTCAGCACATCAGTAAGTTCATGTGCAAACATGCAATGAATAGAATGATTTTCGTACCTGTGCGACTGACTGTTGACCGATTGTACACGTTGGCAAACCGGACTGACGTAGTACTGTGAAATCCTTTTCACCGCAAACGGAAACGGATGTTAGCAAATAGCCAACGGAAATTATGCTGATTAGGATGTTAGGACTTAAAGCGTAAACGCCTTACACACCAATATAAACATTTACAGAGAGAGAGAGAGAGAGAGAACGGGAGAGAGAGAGAGAGAGAGAGCGAAATGTTCAAAGAGCACATTCCTGTTGAAGCTTCTATTTATTCCACTTTTATAAAAGTAATTTGCTTTTTTTTATGTTTTCCTTAATGAAATTTATTTAGTTGTAAAAATGTAGGCAGGCGATCGGATAGATATGATTAAATCAAGTCAAAGTACCATCTTAACATATTGAGGCCGGTAAAGAGTTTTGAATTTACTAAAAGAAATTGAATTTTTGTTTTCTTTTTTGCATTCAGGATAAATTTTATTCTTTATCAATTTTTTTTTGAAAGACAACCGTACTTATGCAAGCGATTCCATAATGCTAAGATAATTTTCATGTGGTGAGCAATTCGCGTGGCGACCTCAAAAGATTTATTGTACAACTTCCTGATCCTTACAAATTCCACCACCTTCTTAAGTTTAGTGCACCGTGCGGCGTTCAGGCTTATAAAACGTTCGCCAAAGATATCGTAGTGGACCTTGTGGTGGCCGCGCATTCACGCAGGGTATGCTGGAACGTTTCCATTGCCGCCTCGCCGAATTTCCATGATATCTCTGGGATGCCTATATTTTTTAGGTGGTACATAAGGGAGTTATGACCCGAAGAAGAACCCACTCACCAGACGTATGTGCGCTCTTTCGTTCTAAATCTTTTAATTTGCTTTTGTCCAGCACTGTACTTCCAAGGGCTTGCTGATTTGTTCTGCGCCCTTTACGTTACCAGCCTTCTCTTGTGGGTTCTTGGCACACGCAATAACGTACCGGACTTATCATAGCTCCTAGGGGTCTCCTATTGGCTAGTCAACTCATCATGGCCTTCGATGCCTGAATGAAACTATTTGCATATATATAATGTGTTTTTTATTATTCCTTGTCTCTTTCCCCTTCACTGTACCGCGGACCCCTGTTTTCAAATTAGACGAATAGTTATAATAGTTAGTTGGAAAATCTGGCGTAGCTTTCAAGAAAGAGAATCATAGTTTTTTTTGTCTCTTAAGACCGAATATCGCATTGGTCCTAGTGTCCTAAGCCAGTATTCCTAGTTCTATATAACCGCTGTTGATTCGTCTACTTGTAAAATTGCTTCCGCGGGTCGATCTTTTTAAAGTTAACAGTTCATTGAATTCGAAGATTCGTAAGTATGTCATTCCATCTGTCCGTTCGTCCATTGGCTTGCTTATCTACTCTCTTTTTAGCTTTATCTTCGCTGGCTTTTCATTTTCGCCTCAGCTTTCAATCGATTGCTTCTTTTCGTTTTCTTCGTATCTTTTTCTTCGTCTGTGTACTAACATATCGAATTTTTTCTCGAGACTGGTGTTCGCAGTTGTCTGGCTTTATCTTTCTTTGGCCATACTATCGTCAATCTTTTCCTTAAACGGCAATTTTCACCCCAGTTCACTTTGCCGTACCAATCTGCAGATCTCCCAAATCTTTGAATGTCTCTTCGCCTTTGGTGCAGAGTTGCAACTGCTAAACCCTCTACCTTGCAGTTTCTTTTATTTCTTTCTTTTTTCAAACTGTTCTTCCGGTCCATTCGTCTATCCGGCCAGTTGTCCCTCAGCTAAATCTCCTATCTACTTATCTATACGTCTATCGGTCCATCTGCCTATTCATATCTTCTTTCGTTTAGCAATTGTTTCGTAGGTATATCTTTTCTGCTGTTCACACAATCAGACCATCTTTTCCACGCTTATTTGTCCTATGTCCTCCCATTCGTCTATTATGATGCATATCTTTCACTGCTTTCGCGCCATTGTTCGTTCTTTTAATTTTGTTTTTACTCTTCATTTTCCAATAACTAACTGCCGCTACCGCCGTTCATTCAATTATATTTTTGTTTATCTCGTCCATTCTGGCTTTTTATTTTTACAAGTGAGTGAGGCTACAGGTGTATAAAATTCATTCAAAGCGTACGTAGCTTATTTATTTGCTTAAAGCATTTTTTCGAATTAATTACATTTAAAAATATTTAAAAATAAATACTAAAATAAAATGCATAATATATAAAAAACATATGTTGTTGTACATTTAGCTATTTTACTGCTTTATTTTTATTTAAAAAAAAGAAAAACAGAAAACTTCATGAGCCAATTCAATTCTGCTAACGAATTCGGTAAACAATTATTGTAGTTAATAAAGAACGCATTGTTCGTATGCTTTTTGCTTTTGTTTAACGGCTGATGCAAAAGTCCCACTGCATGAGAATATGGTTTTTAATGGAAAACGTTGTAATGTATAATCTGCTTAATATATTCCAAATTCCAGTTTTCAAGGATGCGGTTTTCAAACCCGCCGATTTCGATCTTTCGCATATTGTACACTTTGATTGATCAGTCATTACTGAAAACGATCGATTCACGGCATTAATCAAATCTAATCAGCATACAAAGGCTGAGCAAATCGTGCTTAGGCTCAGCATTGAGCGAACAGTTCTTCTCAAAACAAGCTTGCCCTGCGGCTTCTATTACTGCATAGACAGAGGATAGATGAGGTAGTAAGAAGAGAATATCAATCACTACTTATCACTGTTTACGAGCCACGGTAATTTAGTTCCAAATTTTCGGGAGACATTCACGGATAGTTATTTCTGGAGTTAATTGCGGATTGTTGTCTTTTGATTCTTTTGGCAATAATTACCACAATTGAGCAGCTCGGGGAGCAGTTTTAGCTTTTAACTCGAACAATCTCTTTGCTAACAATGCATGGCCGATCTCGACATTGATATTGTTGATAGGCGTCGTTCGCACCGCTTAATGATAAGCTAATTCCGAAATATTTATATTCGGCTTGCTATTGTCGATCTATATATGATTAAACCATACTCAATTTTACTTAAAACGAAACTTTTGCTAGGGTAAGCAACAATGTTTACGTAAATAGAGCTTTGCCAGATATATGATTAAACCATAGTCAAGTTTGTTAAGGTAAGCAATAGTGTTTACGTGAACAGAGCTTCTCGAAGCAATGTAGCGTATAAAGTTCACCCTTAGTTTGAATAAAATATATAACACATTTAACCAAAAATTTCAATAATGAAATTTTCAATTCACTTCATACCCATAAAAACGCTTGAACGACTTCTTTACTTAGAATTTATTATAATTTCAATGAAAAAGCCGAATAATAAAGTTTTCACTAAACACGATTTAAATATTTTGCATTTAAAATTTAAATAATTATCGCTAAATATCATATATTCATACATTTAATATGAAATGAATGTCACGAATTCAATTATCGAACGAATATGTAATTGAAAAATGAATCGATAAAGCCTTAGCTAAAGTTCAACATCGATATGTGTAAAGATAACATTGATTATTTTAAAGCTTTTACGTTTTAATAAGTGGTTTATAAACAACATTTGATCAAATATACAGTGTTTACTGATTTCTTTTTAATGTATGTACACATATACATATACGTATATGAGGATATGTATACGTCATATGTATACAATAAATATGAGTAATGATTGTTCACATAAAGATTTTCACCTAGAAAATTTACGATAAAAAATAATGGGGGAAAAAAAAAACGGAAATGTTGCGGTTAAATAAACAGAATCAATATAAACGAAACGTAACAAATTTATTTATCAAGTAGACCGAAAATTCTCATAAGTGTATATATATATATGCAGCAAGTACACAGAGTATAAACCAATAAATTGTTTTTTTTTTCACATATTACACATTCAAATGAGTATATGAGATAAATGTACACGGATAAATATATAAATATGCATACATATTTATGTGAATACTTAAATGTACATACGTATGTGAGTATGCGCATATATATTATTTTGTATTCATATGTATATATTTGTATATTTATATATGCAAACCTTTATACAGATATACAGATGTATAAGTGAATGTGTGTGTATGTATGTATGAATGTATATATATATATACATATATATATATATATGTATACCTACTTTGGGTGTATGTAAGCTTGGGTGTCTATATGAATATAAATAATCATCATCTAGAACAAATACTTACGAAAATTTAAAATTTATATACATATATCTACGCCTGTATGTATGCATTACGTATACTTGTATATTCGCATATTTATTAAATTTAAATATATATAAATGAACAATTAAACTTTATTTTTCATATACATATACATATGTGTATATATATAGTTATGGACGTATGGATGGACATAAGGCCATATGTTTATATGATTATTTATATAACTACTTGTGCACATATAATCATGCATGTAAACAAATATAAAATGCATATGAACAGCCAGCTAAATAATGGCTTGTTAACCATAGGATACTCACGTATACACAGCATTTACTTTATTCTTTACCAAAATAGTACTCATCCATAAACATGTAATTACATATGTACGTACTGTGTATATTTGTACATTTATAAATACACATTATATATGCATACTCTAATATTAGCTTGCATATGCAAAATGTTGTGATACGCATGCATTTAGATATGTGCTCAATGTATATGTATATGTGAATTGAACTAAACAAATAATATGATAAAAGTTATATTAATCTATCTATATATATATATATATGTATATACATATACGTATATATACGTATATATACATTTATAAAGGAAAATCCTTGGTGTTACCCGACTAGAATTTCTATAAATAAATCTCGCTACATACACACAAACACACGCACGTATATACATAAGCATATGAGTGTAAAACAATACTTTATAATCTTTAATTATGCCTGACTGATATTCTTGCAAAGCTTTACGTAACTGCTATGATGCACGAAATGAGAAGGCACTGATTGACAAACATGGAGACATCACCATTGTAATACGATTTGAATTTGTGAATAGGGTAGGCATTGTAAGGACAATACCTGTAAAGCATAATACAACTTAAATATAATATAATTAGCCCTGAATTGTTACTAAGCGGGCCAAGTACATGCATTCATTTACTAACACACATCGTGTTAGGTTAGAGATTCGAGTTTAAGTATTTTCAATATTAACGAATATAATAACAAGTTATAGCTATTCAAGGCTGATTAGTAAAAATCTTACATCCCCGCCTTTAACATGGAGTCAACACTAAGAATGTAGAAAAAAATATGCGTAACTTTAAAAAATAATGAAAAACATGTATAGTCGGGCAAGGCCGACCATTAAAGACCGCACACCACATTTTCTAACACAACTTTTATGTTGGCATGAAATTACTATTATGGATCATCGTCCATCACCACATATTAAAACTTGGACTTTTTTACCCTACAAAGGATCAATTTCCGTAAAAATCCTTATCACAGCACAGTTCAAAAAAATAGACTGAGATGATCCATATTTGGTATATATTGAATTACTATTATTATTTGATTTTCGTCATGAAGCATTGAATATTACAAGTTTTTGTCATATGAACTTCAGTTTTTGCTCTATTAAAAGGGGTTCAACAAAATTGCTCCAGCCGGCCCAAGGTTTTCACATGCATTTTGAATGCCGAAATCTTATTGCTTAGGCGACTTTATCGAGGAATTTCGAAAAATTAAAATTTTATTCCATATAAAAACTTTCCAAAATAGGACGTTGTACGGAGACTGGAAGAAAATGCGAACCAATCCGAACTGTTTGGAATAACATTCGTCCTTGGACCATTGTACGTCTGTGTACCAAATTTCGCGAATATATCTCAAAAATTGCAGCCTACAGTTTGTACACAAAAATGAATTAAAAGGCATCAGAAAAATAAACGGACAGACAAATCGATTAGATCGATTTAGCAAAAGGTTTCCATCGTTACACATTCTGGGTGTTACATAAGTTAGCACAAATTTAGTACACAATGTACCACAAGTGGTGTAGATTTATATATTAAATCATTATTTTGAAAAAATATTTATCGTAACATATTAAAACATGAAGTTTTTTACCAAATAAAATCTAATTTTTCCTGAAAACATATTTTTATGAGAAACGTTGCTGGGCACTATCTCATCCTATCCAAACATTCTCTATTCAATTGATATTCCAACTGTATTATTTTTCAACGACTTTTATCGAGGAATATTAAAAGGACAAAATTTTTCTCAAACAGTAACTTCTTCTATAGCCTTGTCAAAGACACACAGGAAGAGTAAGAATGCTCTCATCAAAGTCATTTGCAACAAGGCTCGTTCTTGGATCAAAACATGCCAGAGTAACGAATTTAAACGTAGATTGCACAGAAAAATACATGCACAAACTTCGGACAGATAGACGGACAGGTGGGTATAAAGCGTATATTTTTCTATATTAATTAATAATAAAAGATAGGTCCATACCAAATCGTTCTACTTGTCGAACATTTATGTACCTATGTATATTGTAAAGTAATGTGGAGAACTATTTGGTACTAATGTTGTCAAAGCCGAAGGATTCCCAGTGTAATGTCATAAAGGGATATATAGGGATTAGCTGAATAATAGAGCTCCTCCAACAGAGATTTTGTGTTCGATTCTCCTTTTGGTGTAGCCTCGAATAATTTTTAACAGCTGAAAAAACAAGTCTCATCCAAAAGAGTTATTTCATTGGGCCTCACCTACTCTGCTCGACTTCAGTCCGCCGAGATTTCTTTCTTCTTGTAATGCCAATATGCCTCGACAAGCGGAATCCATGTCTAGTGGTCTTTAATTGGAACTCAGTGCTTGTAATGCAGTGCTCATCGTAGATAAGAATGATTACTTTATTCATCTGATGTTTATACTCTTTTCAAAACGATTACTTTGCTTAAAGCTAACAACGACAACAATGGCTAATGGAAGCAAGGCATTGGAAACATGTAATCAAAATCCGCCGAGATACAATTGAAAGAAGAATTTCTTTCATAATAATGTGGCTGATGACGAAGCATGCGTTCGGATAACCCAAAGTAGCAAACGTCATAGCGTAGACCAGATGAACCAAGGAGGCAAATATGTTATACATGGAAAGGAGGAACAGTAGTAATGTACTACGAACTTCTCGAACGAAAATCATCACCAGGTAAGGAAGCTGTGTTTTCGCTGTGTTTCGCATATAAAGATTCTCAGGAAATGTAAACCTTATAAGCCAAAGAGACCTATTTAGTCATAAAAATTTGAACCAAAGGGATATATTTCTTGGACCATGCTCCTTATAGAATTTCTGTACAATATTAGTAATCCCTTCCGTAAAGAATTTAATTTTCAATATTTTATAATGAAAATTGGTTCCTTGTAGCAATTTAGGAGAAAAGTTAACCGTAGGAAATCTGGATCAGCTAGGTCTATTTTTTTGACGCCAATATTTATAGGGTTTATCAATCTAATTTTCAATTTGTTATGACCGACACTTAAAATGAATAAAATATTTAGGACATAAATATGGACCACGTCATTTGAGGTTTTGGGCAATCTTCAACATGCGATCTTTCATAAAAAGTATGCCTTTGAAAATGAAAATAATGGGTAATTTTTTATGTATCATTACCTAAATTGTTGAATTTACTGTCCTAGGCGAAGTAGTGAAGGGTATCTAGGGGTCGGCCTTGCCCGATTATAATGTTATTATTTATTTTCGTATAACGACTTTTTAAAAGAAATCACTGTGCATCTTCAATCGGGTACCTCCTCGGACCATAGGGTACCAATCCAAACCGTTAGCAATAACGCACATCCTTGAACCAAAATACATCAAAGCATCAAATATCCTCGTCACATTCCCAAAATTTCAAATTGCGGGTTAAACACAAGAAAACTAGATAGGCGGAAGAACGGATGGACATGTGGACAGACAAGCTTAAAATGATTTATAAAGTGAGTGTGATTCAATCGATTTAGTGAAGCGCTACTTTACGTCAAAACAAACTCTTCTGAGTATTACATACATCCATACAAACTTAACACACCCTTATATAAAACAAACTTAATATGCTGTTGTACCACAAGTGATGTACAAAATATATGCCGGTCACTGTGGAATATATTGTTAATGCACAACTAAATTATTTTTTTGGAAAACTGTAAAAAAAATTTTTCTTTTTTTTTTTTTCTTTTTTTCGTAAATCTTTATCAAATTTACGCTCAATTCAAGAAAGTTCCTCAGCATGAAAATTTTTCACACCACTGCTGTGCTATGCTACAGTTGCAATGCTCTAATTGAATTATATGCCACATCAAATATTTTGTTGTTGAAAAACAAAAAAAAAAAAAAAAAAAAAGGAAAAAAAAAGAAACAAAAAAGTTGTCAGACAATTTAATTCATTTTTAGTAAAGTGAATGTGGACACGATGAATATCTGTTGTTCATGGAAAATTAAATGCACATTTTGTATATTTTACATAAACGCATTACATATATAGCTACCCAACATTGGCCTCGGTAGCTGCATGAATACCAAGCAAAAATTTCGTTGCATATTTTATAATAAAGATCAACTAGAATGTGGTTTAGAAAGAGGTCATCCAGTAACAACGACAACATTAGCAGTAGTAACAACAACAACAACAACAACAATAATAATAATAAAATGCATACTACAAGTGCGTATAGATGAATATGTATTCAATTTTAGTAAGCTTTCCCAACCTTGCATTGGTCAGGGACAACTCAACACGTTCAAGTGACTTTTTACAATATCCATTAACAACTATCTAATATGCATATGTGTGCATGTGTATGCGCGTGTGTTTGCTAGTGAAGGGAAAAAGCCACATTTGAGAATTGCCGGTATGGTCAGCATGGACTTTATGTCAATTGCAAATAGTTTAACACACACTCTCACACATACACATACAAACATACATACATATACATAGTTTTCCCTAAAAAGAAATTAACGAAAACATGTATAACCGTTGAAAATCTCTCTGGGATATCTAATGATGAAACTTCTACAAAAATGAATATCAACTTTTGAAACATATGCGCACGTGCACATTAAGTATTTGTTAACGTTGATGCATACACTCTTATTGAATGTGAATGCAAAAAGACCCACGCATCGAACAACAACAAAAGCGACAGCAACAACAACAATGCTTGAGACAAACTCTTAAACATAACATTTTAACATTTTAAAGTTTTATAATTTAATTGAGAGTGAAATGTTTCCCCCGTCCATGACCGGAAGTTAAGTAGATTTTAATATCATGTTGCTCTAAACATCGAAGTCTTATCAGATATGCATTTTTTAAAAGACAAATTTCTAAAGCCTTTTCGCTGTGCTTTTTTGCATAGACTCAAACAACACACAATGCTACACATATATCTTATGAAAATATTTGTATCATCATTAAGCAAAGTATGTAAGGATAGACGGTGTTGTTACAAAAACAAAAAAAACAAAAAAAAATTTCCAGTAGCGTATAGAATAAACCTTCAGACAAGCACACGTCCAATTTCATGGCAATATGTTAGGTTTGTACTTATTCCGTGCTCGTAGCAAATAACAACTTTGGCAATTTGTGTCACTTTTTCCCCTTCTGACAAAAGGAAATAAAGAAAAGCTCAACAAAAATTATAGGAAATCTGCTCCTTAGGATAAAATGGTTGAATATTGGATCAAGGCATTTAATCTTGGGCATGGATGCGCAAGTGATAACAAAAAAATTCCTAAATATGATGAACATCCTTCACGGAAATGACGAACCGTTTTCATACAAATGATGAACACCGTTCAAAAAAGGGATGAACAGCGCTTATTCAAGTGACGGACGCAGATAACAAACGCTGGAATAAACGCTAGTCAAGCAAGCGATGATCCCAGTCCACACCAGCAATGAACACAGTTCGCACAACTGATGGATACGTGTAAGTGATGAACACGCTTCAAACCGATACTGAACACCATTCACAAAAATTATAATTGGCGTACATTCAAGTGATCAACGCCGTTTGCACTAGAGACGAACATTCATCCAACTCCTGACACACAACCGTTCCACGCGGATGAATATCGTTCACGAAAGTGACCATCTGAGGAAATACGCTATGTAATGCTTTTTTAATGTAAAAAAAGTAAAACCGGTGCAAAAACAAAATTTGTGAAGTGTATGGTGAGAATGCTGTGAATGAACGAACGAGGAGTGGTCTGCTCGATTACGTTCCGGACATTTTGATGTCAAAGATACACCTCGCAGTCCCTGGAAAAGTCAATGAAATTTTGCAACTGATATATCAAGACCGGCACGCAACTTGCCATGAAATAGTGGAAACATTTAAAAAGAACCGGCCAGAAAAGGAAGCTCGAAATCGCGGAAAAAGGCGCAGAGTCTTTTCAATATGACCTAATATCTCATGTAAACATATCCTTAACATTCGCGTGGTGTCACCTTCAGAATCGTAATCCCTTCAAAACATATTTAACTGACTACTTCAATGAAAATTTCGGGGATATGTAGGACTGTTTGGTTTTCTTTACCGCCACCTAATGATAGATAAAACATGAACTTAATTGCCCACCAGAATCAGTGAAGAATCAAAAGCACGAGTTTCGTTGAGTAAAGGTGCACATAGGCGGAAAGAAAATTATGACTTTCCCTTTTGGCATGTATCGTTACTTTGCAGAATAGGTTCTATCGGAATTCAAAATAGATTTTATCAACCCTACTGCAATCCAGCTTTATCTAACAGGATTGACAGCACTAGAACCCTGTATTCGCTTTAATAGTATCCATCGTTAGTTACGCTACACCGTGTCTACACTTACACACATACACCTACGCCTACACAATCACCTATACCTTTATTATTCCTCTAACTGATGTTATACTATATAAATCAAATGCATTTCAACGATTACCTTGTAAAGAGCACATCGATCACAAGCACATGTTGTGAAGAATGAAGAATTACCGAGTCAGATGAATAATAAAATCAAGAAGCATTGAGAGCTTTTCAAGTGGATAAAATCCGTCCATCAAGAGGAAAAATTCCAACACGATAACGCTCCAATTCGTTTGTCAAACGTTGCGAACGTAAAACTCTATGAATATGTATGTGACTGTAACTACCCTATTCTGTAGCGGTACTTAATAAATATCGTTACTACTTCCGCCACTGATCGCCATGCCATCAGTATTTAACAGTACTTTACAATGCCTGGAAACTATCCAAAAAGCTATGGCTAAAAGGGAGTTATACTTAAGACCTCTTATCGGGAAAACACTGCAACTGCATTAATTGCTGAGCGCAATGATTGCATTACGCGTTAGTTGTGGCGCACAAACTGTCGACACAAAATTGATTATGTATATTTAAATATAGATGAACATATGGCTTGTGCTGTACAGTGCGTAAATGCAAATTTTTGGTAAACCTTAAAATTAAATTAAATTATTTAAAATGAATTAAATTTTTTTCTATTTTTTCTTCTTTTGCTTTCAAAAATTACTGAACTTTTTCATTACCGTATATGTAAACAAACGCAGACCATAATAATAGCAAAGTATAATGAAAGACACCGAACTCACGCGTATATGAATTCTTTCGCCTCGCATTTCTAAAAAGAGAGGCGAGAAGTTTGTGGATCGTCAACCGTTACAAAGCTTAGCTTTTTAGTTGAAACATTATTTTATTTTTTAATGCTTTTTATTTTATTCTAAAGGCGTTTTCCTGTACTTTATAGTATAAATTGCTGTTCTGCGAATTCTTTCTTTTGGTGGGTCTCTCTTAAGGCCTTCTGGGTGTTACATATGTCCGTATTAATCTAATATACCATGTAGAACAAGTGGTACGGGCTGTAAAACAATTGTATTTTATTCAAATACACGCTGGCCTTACGATAGAAACTGAGACAATTTTCAAAAATTTGATGAGATTTGGTACACTGCCGTATTGGCAATACTGTCTGTCCACAAATGAAGTAATTATTGTGCATAATTATTGCAAATAAGAAAAACACTAAATATTCTTTTTCCACTTTCCAGATTTCGTATTTTACGTTTTCGCGGTCAGGATAAAAACAGTTATAGAATATCAACAGATTGGGAGCATCTGAGAGCAATTTATAATTACCACTTATTAGATTGTTTACAAATTAATGGAACGTGTAGCGAATACGACTGAAAATCAGATGAAATTGTTTACAAATCGATGGGAAAGCGTATGAGAGTAATTAACTGAGCAACTTCGAATTTGGTGCCATATGAGAGTAATTGAATGAACGACTCCGAATTTGTAAGCATATGAGAGTAATTAAATGAACGACTTCGAATTTGTATGCATATGAGAGTAATTACTGGACGCTGTGCGTACGCTTTTATCTTCGGACGAAGAGGAGGAGGGAGAAAATAAATCGGAAGAATCCGACAATGAAGACGATGAAAAATAGAAAAACAAGCTAAAAACAAGGAGGAAACGACTAAAGACAAGAAAAAAAATAAGAAGAAGAACAAAGAAGACAAGAAAGATGATAAAAAGAATGATGGAGAAAATTTCCAAAATCTGTGAACTGTTTATTATTTCAGATTCCTCAAAAGATTTTTTATCATTTTCGTCTAGGTAGCAGTGAGTCGAAGGAAGACATTGTTAAAAATATAAAGAATCCAAAAGATAATGATAATGCTAAAGTTAATAGCAATCAAAATAGTTCTCATCGACTATGCCAACTTTGTTCCAATGGCGTTTCACGTCATTTTTTAGTTTTTGTAAAGTTCATCTTACGCCGAAAATAGGATAATTTCGCTTGACGGGCTTTCACAAATTTCGGGTATTGTCGTATTCGAAAATACTGACTCCCAAAAATGAACCAACAGTAAACTAAAACACATGTTAACGAATATTTTTCGAGGTTTTGTCAAGCAATTTACCGCTCCCGTGAAGAGAAAAGCGTTCGCTACGTTGCCCAACGGCAATGGTCCACCTCCAGTAGCTTCGATAAGTTGAAATTTCGTACGATTAGCATTTCTATTTTTATTGTTTTACTTAAATTTAAAGAAAAAAAAGAAATCCACATTTTTTTTATTAGCAATATTTGCTTGTTGGTTTTTTAACTTACGTGCATATGTATAAATCTATATTTTTCACAAAATAATCAATGATGACCAAAAAAAGTTTTTACGTAGCCAGTTGCCTTTAAAAAATGATTTTTACGCTGCTAAACCTCCTGTGGAAACTGGAGAATCTTTAGTAAGTTTAGCGCTTACTTTTACTAATTTATGCTTCAGCGTCGCTGTAACTCTGCTGCGGTATTTGGAGCGGTATTTGAAAGGCACGATTAAACTTTTGTTAACTCTTGTTCGTTTTCTTGGTGTAAGATGTTTGTTCTTGGTCGTTTTCTTTGTATAGGGAAGTTGTTCTTGTTCGTTTTCTTTTCTTTGAACAGCATGCCAGGTGATTTAACAGCTTCTGAGAACAGTAATAGTCCAGTTAATACTCCCGCCAAGCGAATCAAAACTGAAATTGCATCCTTCCTGCCTTCATGTGTAAACAACATATACGCTTATTCTCACATGTTTGGAATTTTTATACAAATTATATTTCGGCCTGAACAAAAAGTTTTTGCAAATGGCGTGGTTAATACAAACAGCAGCAGAGAGTATGTTAAACAAAAGAAATTCATCTCAGGATTAATATTTTGATATTCGTTTTATTTTTCATTTACAGTGATTTTGGCATCACAGAGAAACTGTCAGGCGGTAAACCAATGACCAATGATCACTACATGTATTTAAGCATCAAATAAGTAGTTAATAAGTAGCTAATTACATCCCATTAAACTCAAGACGCTCAATTCCAAGCAAAAGCTACATGGAACGTCATAGACCTTCTGCGAGGTAATATGGTTTTCCTTTAGTAACATACGCATCCTAAGCCTTCAATCGACTGTATGCGATTCTTAAGATTTTTAATCGCATGCGCCAAACAATGCACTTAGTCGTTGTTCCCCCAAATGAGCTTCTAATTAGAAAAGTCCTAAACTATCTGTTTTCATTGCGTTCCGCTTATAGATTACAAATGCTAGATACTACCAAGGAACAATAGCATAATAGCGTAATGCATTTTGTAATATTTTCTTAATATAATAAAAAAAAAAACTTCTTTTCTTCAACTCCTTTACTGAATATTTCTTTTTGTTCCCTTTTTTTGGCGCAAATCTCTTTTATTCCATTTCGTTTACAGTATTGCCAGTTTTGTCATCTAATTAAAATTTATTATTTCTCAGTTGCTCCGCCCTACGTTCAGGTTAAAATCTTACCATACAATAATTTTAATTCTTAATAGAACAATTGCTTCGCAGCTGGCAGCGTCATTCTTTACACACTTCATTTTAGCAGAAGTTATCTCGCCCAGTTTAAAGGAATTTGCGTTTTTTTTTTATACAAGGACGCTGAAGTTGTAACTGTTGTATTGAAGAATTCACAAAAAAGAAAAAGTTTATCCATACCTGAAAAAAACAAACTAAAAATCATGTCCCTAGCTTTTCAAAATGCAGAGTCTGTAAAACAGACCCTATTAGAAGAATTACAAAATCTATTAAGCTCGGAAACGCGGATAAGACAGTCTGCCGAACAGAGAATGAAGCAATTGGAATTCACAGAAGGTGAGATATTTCACTTTATTTTCGGCGGTTATTTATTAGAAAAAGGAGAAATTTAGAATGGTGGTGAAATAATAAAACGTCGGCCGCTGGGCGAATAACGCAGATGAAATACGAATTTCGGCAAATAATCTTAAAAAGTTCATTAATATCATGTCAATAATGGATGGTATATTATTATTAAGCCATGTGTTTTGGTAAATCTTTACAGGTTATGGCGTTTATTTATCGGAATTAATCATGAATCAATCATTCGAGCTGCCTTTAAGGCAAATCGCCTGCATAATGTTAACACGTTATGTGGAGAATCATTGGGGCGAATGCGATGAAGAAGGCAATCCAAGTGAAGCTGGTGGCTGCGGTCCCGTTGCCACAGAACAGGCCAAACGCACAATTCGCAAAATTTTACCAAATGGTTTATATGATCCTAATTCAAAAATACGCTCATCTGTGGCTCATACAATTTCGACAATCGCTACAACAGATTGGCCCAGCGTTTGGACGGAACTTTTCGATATAATCATTAAATGTCTGGGTGGTAATGAAAATTCTATTCATGGAGCCATGCAAATTCTACAGGATTTCATTTACGATGAGAAACAAATTGTTGAACTTGGCCCAGTAGTTATCTCCGAAGTTTATCGGATATTCGAATCGGAACAAAACTATAGCATTAAAACTCGCACTTTAGCAATACGAATTTTAAAGAAATTATTTTATTCAATCAGTTTAAATATTACGGATAAGCAGGAGCAAGCTCCAATGATGAATTCAATATTAACAAATTTTATGGAAAAATTAATTCACTATTTATCAATGAATAGCGGAACAGCTTCGAATTTTATGCTACGGACAGAAATTGTGAAAAGTAAGATTTTGGATAAAATCTCCTTATATCATAGTAATATAATTTCTTCCTTCTATTTATTTTTTTGCTTCCGGAAAAGTTTTAACATTTCTTGTTACGGGAATGTCGAAATATATACAATCGTATATGGAACGGATATTGCCGGTAATATGGCAATTGCTTACCCAAATTGCCGACACCTATGTTAAGGTTATTGTTAATCAAACCGAAATAAGTCCTTTCCCGGTAACATACGGTGATAGTAACGACGACGAAGATGAACTAACAAACTTCACCAATATGATTGTGCAAATTTTTGAATTTATTCAGTGTGTTATTGGTGCTGGCAAATTTCGAGCGACTATCAAAAATGTCTTAACCGATTTAATATACATTGTAATTGTTTATATACAAGTTCCTGAAGAACAAATTGAGGATTGGCAAGAAGATCCGGAGAAATTTGTTGATGATGAAGATGACGGTGGTATGGAATTAACTGTACGCGTTTCAGGCCAAGACGTTTTAGTGGTAAGTGCTAACGTCAATTCTCAACATTTAGACATTACAAATATCTTTCCATTGCTACTGAAAGGCCTTGTACGAGGAAGTTGGCACCGAAATTCTACCATCACTTCAAGAAGCACTCAGTCGTCACATGAATGTAGCGGAAGCGGAAAAAGCTGCTGGTAATGAATTTTGGTGGAAAATCCAAGAAGCCTGTATGGTTGCCGTTCATGCTTATAATGAACTCGTTCTACATTCGCATGATCAATTTGATTTATTGAATTACTTGACAGTAGTTCGCAATTGTTTGAACTATCATGATTGTCCTCATTTAGTTGGTCGGGCCTTATGGACACTAAGCACCTATTCGAGTTCAAAACTATTTAATCCTCAAATGTTAGATGAAATCTTAATGGTTACTCTACAAAGTCTACAAGCGGATAAGTCCATTATTTTAAAGATTAGCGCCGTAAGGTTAGTTCAAGAATGAATTTATTGCCTTCATTTGAAGTTTTCAATTGAATTCTCCCCTTTTACCCGTAGAGCTATTTACAGTTTTGTTAAAACACATGAAAAACCAAACGATGAGAAACGAGCATTGGTTCAAAATAAATTATCCGGTTTTCTAGAAGGCATTTTGGATTTAGTACCAGGTTGTAAAAGTTCTGTTCTTGGAATGCTGTTAGAAGCTTTGACTACAATAATAACGGTACTGCTCCTTGCAATATAGTAATTTTCTTAACATAGCCTTTACACTTTGCTGCCCTTTGGGTATTTCAGTTCGATCCATCATTTGCAGTTACTGCTCAAAATAAATTGATTCCCCTGGCGTTAGCAGTGTTTTTGAAATATCCTGAAGATCCTTTCATCTTGGAAATCGTCCAGGAATTAATTAAAGCTCTTTGTCAAAATCCGCATTGCTTACAACCGCTGCAGGACAAATTCATATCAACAATTGTCAGTATATTGTCGTTGCAAGACGAACAAGCTAGCACTGCCAAACAAGATATAGCCCTGGATGTTCTTACAACTATTGTAAAATATTCACAAGCTCCGCTATCGGCGGCTCTTATTGAAAATGCTTTTCCAGCCATGATTCATTGCGTTCTACGGTCCGATGATCACGCCGTTATGGTCGCAGGCGGAGAATGCCTACGGGCTTACATTTTTGTTTCACCTGAGCAAATCTACGCCTATAAGAATGGTGAAGGTCTTAACTATACTATGCAACTGACCACCATGTTATTAAATCCAATGAACAACGAATTGACAGCCGGTCAAATTGGACGTCTAGTTATTACTATCATCACGAAAATGGGAAATATGTTAGGTGAAAATGTTGACCTGCTATTGAAAGCTGTTATCAGCAAAATGCAATTAGTCGAGTGTTTGAAAGTAATTATGAGCTTAGTTGTAGTGTTCGCGCACTTGTTCCTTACTCAAACGGAGGCTGTATTGAATTTTCTCTCCACCGTACCGGGTCCAACAGGCGAGCCAGCCATGCAATTCGTTTTTAATAATTGGCTGTCAAAACAGACTTCTTTCTTTGGTGCCTACGAACGTAAAGTAACCACAATGGCCTTGTGTAAACTCTTCGAGTACGGTGTTACAACGCAAGATACCCGTTTGACTTCCATAAATGTAAAAGATCTCGTTATTAATGAGGCTGCGAATCAAGCGACGCGAGTAAAAACACGTTCTCAGACGAATCATCAATGGGTGTCAATGCCAGCTTTAGTTAAGATGTTCAAATTGCTTATCAACGAGTTATCGCATCTAAAAGAAGCTCATTTTGTTGATTACGAAACGGAAACTGATGATGAGGAGGAGTCGCATTTAGCTGAAAGTGCTGAAAAGCCAACCAACAACGCATCGCCGAAGTTTCAAAGTTTCATTTCCGATTTATATTTTGCGACTGACGATGATGACGATAACGATGACGATCAGCTTACACAAGAACTTTTAAATGGACCATTATTCCAAACTAATATGGAAGATAATCTTACAAAGTTCCTGCAAAACTTTTCCAGCAGTGAACATTTCCCAATGTTCGTCAGTCATTTGACTGAAGCTGAAAAAGGTGTTTTAAAATCCATACAAGTTGAGGTAGCCTAACTGTTGACTTTTGAGTTTTGGCATCAAAAACATTAATTTCGATTTAATTTTTCTATAACCTTTTAAGAGAAAACATTTGATTATCTTTCACAATTTATTTGCAAACATTTTTCGAACTCAGGTATGCTAAGAAGGTTTCTTTGAAGCCTTGAATAACTCTGAATTAATATAAAAACGTTTCTTGAATATGAAATCAGAATATGATATCAGAAAGAATGTGTTACGAAAGTTTTGTACGAAATTTATATATTACCAGTTGTTGTAGTGTTTTCACTTAATAAAGTTAAAAGATGTTTCAACAAATTTTCTAAGCGATAAGCAAGCAACAAATTAAAGCTTAACAGCGAAAGGATTATTGAACGCCGAGTCAATAAATAACGTGCAAACCATGAAATCTTACTACCACTGATCATGTTCCAAACGCGACTACAAAAGCGGCTCTCGATAGCCACTGCGTGCAGTACAACACGTCTTATGAGTAACCATATGATGCATCGACAAGGTGCCCTCCACAACCAGGTGTTAGTTATTCGCAGTGGTGTATCGGGCCAGACGAGGTAAATAGAATCACGTAGTCGGCGTCAGCCTTATTAATACAAATTTACTCTAAATTGTGCATTTGCATTTTTTATAGGTCCTACCCTACCCTACGTTAGCATTGATTTTTGTGAAATATGCAAGAGTCTAAAGTAGATATGCCGCTAATTTTAGCCCAGGTTTTGATTTTTTTTTTTTTTTTTTTATGATCAGCCACTCAGTAGATGTACCCGATACATGCGGGTGCAGTGACCATCAAAAAGATTTACAGAAAGAGAAGGAGAATAGTGTTTGGGAATGTTTTCTTTGAAAATGGAAACATCAGGTATGGTGGGAAGCTTGCTTCAATGGTTAAAGAACGACCAGTCGCGGTAGTGTGTTGTGCGGTGTACAGGTAGCTTCACGACATCTTGGTATAGGTTCTTTAAAAATTACAAAAGCAAGGTCCGCGTTGTAGACCTTACTGGGGGTTAGTAGTAAAAATCGATCGCATCAATGTGATGTGTAAGCTTTTAAGGAAGATTTACAATAACAAAATTTTAGTCAAAATAAGGGTACTTTTGAAATATCGTGTACGCTCATAATGTACTGACTTTGGAAAGGGTGAAACCCTGGAACGATGTAAAGTAACTTGTTTTTTACTAGGCACTTGGAAAATTTCCATACAAGAAGTGGAAAAATAAAGGGGAGGAGCATGTATGTTCTTAATCAGCTGGAGTATGTCCGCCCGTACATCTATGTAGTGCTCTAAACATTTTGCTGGCCGCAAAACTGAAGCTGTCGACTTTAAATTTGGCAGTAACATTGGAACCTCTTTTTTACAGAAATACGAAGCAAATAAATCTAAAAAAATTTGAAGGTATGTTCTATGTACGATAGTGTAGAAGATGGTGTAGAAATTGATCATGCCTACTCATTATTATAGTACATCAAAATATGAATTTCTTTATACCGCGCAGAGCCAAGCTTCAAAAACTCCATCAAGTTTACATAAATTCTTGGCGAGTTTTAAATTCGTAATGCACTTAATCATGTCCGTTTGCCCGACTTCCCAGCTGTGTAGCACCTGATCGATGTTCTCTCGTTCGCAAAAATGATGATAGCGGCTAAAATTTGCAAAACAAGGTTAGAGTGGCCCAAACTGATCAACCAACACGCCTGCAACGACCACATACCTATGCAACAAACACAGTGAATACCTTTCCGGTTCTATAAATGTCTTTTGCTTTATACACTACATGCCTGCACCACATAAATCTCTCCACTTTTAGTCTGAACACAGAAAAAATCAGCCGCGCCCACTCAATATTATAGGGTATAAAAACGCTGTTCTTTTTTTTTTTTTAGTCCTTTACATGCTTTATATGAAACATATATTACATGGGGAAATTTTCGTAGCAAAAGCAATCGAACAATAAGTTTGTGTTGGTGATCAAAAAACAGTAGAGTCTGTCTCAATAATTTCTTTTGCTGCCTTAAATATATGACGGGCGGAAATTCCAAAGCGATCCAAAAGAGTATATGCGTCCCCTGATCGTGGTACGCTGGGTATAAACAAATGTTTGACAATAAAGCCGCGTCTATCAGCCAAAGCGCTAAGTACAGCTTCACCCAGCCCTCCCTGCCTATAATGAAAACAAGAGGACTTTCTATTGTGTCTCTATAGATGTAAACGCCTTTTGCAACTTACTGATAATGATCTTCGACAACAAGTATGAGGCCATAGCATGCGTAACCATTTTCCAAAATTGACTCCCGATCGAGAGGTTTAATAGTGAATGGATCAAGTACACGGGCATGCATGCCTATTTTTTCCAATCCTGTCGCTGCCCTTAAACATTCCAATAGGGTTACGCAGGCACCAATAAGTAGGATTTGATCTTCTGAAGATTGTTTTAAAATATGTGCTTTTCCTACTGCAAAAGTCTCATCGTTATCGTATATAACGGCAGTATTCGGTCGTGATGTGCGTATAAAACAAATACCCTTAGTGTTGGCAGCCAATTCAACGGCTCGTTCACAACTTACAGCATCAGTCGGATAGAATACAGTACTGCCAGGTAGGGCTCGAAACAATGCTATATCCTCGAGACCCATCTGAGATGGGCCATCTTCACCAATACTTACGCCACAATGCGAGCCAGCGAAGTTAGCATTTGTTCCAGAAATCGCTCCCATCCGTAATTGATCGAAAGCCCGCGTGAAGAAGGCCGCAAATGTTGAAGCGAAAACTATAGTGCGATCGCGACAGGCAGCACCAATAGCTGCACCTACTAAATTTTGTTCGGCTGTAAAACACTCAATGAAATTGTTAGGGAAAGCTTTCTTCAACTTTTCCGAGAATGTCGAGTTGCTTGAGTCTCCATCTAAAGCGATAACGCAAGCATTATATTCGACTAATTTTACCAATGCTGAACCATAAGCCATGCGAGTAGCTATCGCATCTCCTATTTTATAGTCAGGGGGTGTAGACAATTTAACATTGGTAATGTCGACATTGGGCACTGGTGCAATAATTGACAAATTTTTGATCGTCAACTCATGACCATCCGCTTCTACAATCAGATCTTGCAAATGTTTGATAACGTCCTCGGCCTTATCACCTAAAGGTCTCCCATGCCAGCACTCCATATCTTCGATATTTGGGAAATGTTTACCTTTAAAAGTTTTAGCAATAATGGCAGTCGGTTTCTTTTTAGTATAAGCTGCTTCATGGAACGCTTCAAGGAGATCTTCCACATCATGACCATTAATGACGTAAACATTGCAACCGAATCCTTCCAGACGTTGACGGTAAATATCCGTTTGGTGTCCCAATGAAGTGGGACCCGATTGTCCCAGACGATTAACATCGAAAATTATACATAGATTATCTAATTTGTGGTGAGCAGCAAAGTGTAGAGACTCCCACACCGAACCTTCGGCCGATTCACCATCGCCAACCACGACATAAATTCTGAAATCAAAAATGCGCTAATGGAAGAGATTGCTTTTTTTTTTTTTTTTTTTGTTTTTACCTGTAATTGGATTTATCGAAATACTTGCCCACGTATGCCATACCAGCGGCTACCGCCACGCCTTGGCCCAACGAACCGGTAGCGACATCGATGAAATTTAAACGCGGTGTGGGATGACCTTCCAAATCGCTATCGAATCTACGTAAATTTAGCAAATTTTCTACCGGAAAGAGACCCACTTCGGCCCAAGCTGCATATAAAATGGGGGCAGCATGACCTTTTGATAATATTAATCGATCACTTGCTGGATCGCGGGGACTTTGCAAATTCAAACGCATCGTATAGAAGAATAATACTGACATTATTTCCGCAATAGACGAGCATGACGTCGGATGACTAAAAAGTTACAAAAGGCAATAAAAATTTACATTCTTTTCCTTAAATGGATTATAAGCTAGCAGTTGTCACATAGTGACCTCAATAATTAATATATATATATATATATATAAAATAATGTATCACATATGATACCATATATGTATTGTGAAGAGGTCATAGAGGAATAACTTTTTTTGTGCGTCTGTCATCACTCCGACGATGTCCCCTATTCATGTAACACGGGGGCGGTTAGAAAGAAGTGAGGAAAAATAAAGATGTAACGAGCTTGTGGTCACAGCTAACCTACTCATTATTATAGTATGGGTAAAGGAAAGTACACTTTTTCTAAAATGATTTATATATATCGACAATTACCAGAAATTTCCATACTCACCAATATCCTTTAAGGCATTAAATTCTGTAGGACAAATTCGAAAAGAAGTGAACGGAAAAATTTCAAACAAAAGCGACGCTACACCAAAAGGCAAAATCCTTTGCCCAAAAAGAGCTATCAAATTCGAAAATGGTAGGTTCTCGCCTAACTTACTTATCCTGGCCAATAATATTTATAGATCAGCCTTCAGTGAGTCTTTTTGTAGCAACAACATAATCCGGGGATGAGGTAAGTGAATACTTTTGGAGACCTGCATTCTTATGATAAGTAGTTGAATATTCTTACATAAAGTATTTTTAGGTTAGGTAGGAGGTTTTAAAAGACATACACAATTGATCAAAACAGAAAACTCCCTAACGAAGTAGACAACTAAAAATAAACTAAAAACGATCAGCGCCGTGACATTAAAGAGCATTAAAGAGCTGAAACGAAGATATGATGAAAAGTCGGTAGACAAGAAGTTCGGCATTGGAACAGAACGTCCATACCATAGACTTTTTAGTTCATCATTGACTATCCAACTACGATTTGAAAACTCACCCAGATTTTGAAGCTTGAGTAGAAGTTATCGCATGTATCCGCAGGCGATGAGCGATATTTTGTAGTTCTTGAATCGTCTCATCTTTTAAAGATAAGTAAGCCATATTCAGGTCGCAAGATTCCGGTGCAATGACGTTTTCACCACCTTTGAAGCCAGAATGAGCGTCTTGACCGTAGGGTCGTTACGGAAAATTTATTTAGAAAATTTTATTAGAAAATTTTTGTAATAGAAAAAGAGGAACATCTCCCATTCCTTTGACAACTTTCGTTTATCTACTTTCCAATGTCTACTTTGTTATGATTAACTCGTTCTATTTTTATAAATTAATTCTGTCTTAGCTAAAGGTCACAGCGTTGCATGATTACGGCCGTTACAAGAAGAATCAAATCTCATATAGCGAATATCTTAAGTTCAGGTGATATTCATGACAAATAAAAATTGATAATAAACAATAATAAACATTTTTTTTCTAATGTTATCGGACATTAACTTTTATACTCAAAGGAAATGTAGTCCTTAACCTAAGTTATATTGAGCATTCGCGACAAGGCATATTTCCACTATGGCGCTATGTCTACGTTAATATTACTATTGAGAAAATATATATATGACCCTAATCGGACCGCGGTGATCTTTTGAGGCTCATTTGAACTTTCAATTTCATAATGCACTTTTAAATACAACAAAATTTCTTTTACCCTACACTACTTGTGGCACAAGGCTACATATTGAGTTTGTACGCTTTTATATAACACCCAGATGGGCTTGGGGAAGATCTCCTTTTTCTTGTACAAATCGATTCATAATCACTTTCTGAATCAGGAATCACTTTCAGAATCGATCTAAGCTTATATGTCTGCCTGTCCGTCTTGTTTTCTTTTGTTCAATCTGCAAGCCACAATTTTTGAAATATTTTAGAAGAAGTTTTACTTCCGCAATGAACGCTATTGAAAACTGTTTCGATCGAAGCACTTTTTCGATCTCTTCCTGTATAATTTCTTATATTGAATAGTTAGCTGAAAAACTGTAGTGCGATGTGATGTGATGGACCGTGGCTTACTATGAAATCCTTACTTGTTTGCTTTATTTGAAATTGACAATCAACACTAAAAAAAACAAAGTTTTGTAAATTTACAGTTAGTCATGACATCAAAATTAACTTTTTCTTCTTTGTTCTAACGAATCTTACCACGATGAGTCTAACGGGCTCACAATCAGAAAGAAACTCCGTACTTTGGACAAGAAGCGTCCAATCGACTCATATTATAGTTGGGGCAGAGGTTCATTAGAAAATTTTGCGTACCATTTCAGAATCATAAGAACAGCAATAATTTCTTTTCGAGCTTTGAACTGAACAAAGGTTTATACAGAAATGTAAGATCCGTCGTAAACATTCTCTTAACCGAAAAATGAAGCCATAGTCTTAGGGCAAGTATTGGAGATGCTTGCACTCGGGTTGGTATTTAAGATAGCCTAAGTCGGTCCAAGGACACATTTACGGTATGTCCCCTTTGGCGTTTTTGGTCGCCATTTATACAGTAATCCCCCCTCGGTAGATTGGTTTCGCGTTATAGGAAAACGCTTTATGGGGGTATTCCCGTTTAAGGCATTTTTACGACCTCGTATAACGCGTTACGTATAAATGATTCATCACATTTAACCTTTCTCACTGCAGTGTAAAATTTAACCTACACCTTTTAGTACACAAATTTAATAAAATAATTTAATTTTGTAATAACACAATTGACACACGTGTAAAGGTACGCGAAACTAATTATGAACTATACAAATCATTATAAATGTCACAGTACAGAAATATATATGTGGGAAATCCACGTGTTATATGGGGAAATGCCCGTGTCATACGGGGGATTGAAATCGCGTAATATGAAAACGCGTTATAGGCGGGACTACCGTGTATGAACGCAAAATGAAAAGTGGAACATATATTCTACAAAAATGGAAATAATCAGCCACGCCCATTCAATATTATAGAATATGAAAATTTATTTTTCTCCTTTTTTTAGGGTAAAAGTAGTTGAATATGAAAGACTCGGTCAACTTACAATTTTGTCACTTGTTATAACCTACGTCAGCTTTTAAGTTATGCAGATGTGTGCAGCATCCAGAAGGCCTTGAGATGGATCTACCTTTCATTATATCGAGAGGTGGGTCTATCGCAAGTCTTTCTGGATATTGTAGACAATAAATGTGAACATTTGTATTTTGTATCTTATGAGAAGTGCGCAAAAAAGTCAGAAAGGTGAAATGTTCTTCAATATGTCCATTTTCAGTACCCAGCTGCTTGCACGAGTTTCCTATGCTTTTACAAATTTGTCGATGATGTCTTTACTTTGGCGGACGGACCGATAGATAGACAAGCTTAGATCATTTCAGAAAGGGATGCAAAATTGACGGATTTAATAATACGCGGATATGTGCGAAAAATGTTTCTTTAATAGGGTACAAGGAAATTCCAGAAAAATTTTTTAAGAAAATTTTATAAGAAATTTATATTTGTATTGTATACTGTAGTTGTAGTCGTATTTTCACTTAAAAAAGTTACAAACGTTTCAACAAATTAGTAAATGATAGGAAAAGAGTAAATTAAAGCTTAAGGATGTCTTGTGCGGCCTTGACAATGTGCCGGGCGGAGATGCGAAAATAATCCAAAAGAACGGTGGGTGGTCCTGAGCGTGGTACGGTGGGTACATACAGGTGTTTAACAACAAAGTCACGTTTATCGGCCAAAGCACTAAGTACAGCTTCGCCGAGGCCACCTTGCCTGTAAAGAGAGAAGATTTATATTCTTTTATATCGGAATTAAGTTAAAATATTTCTTAACTTACTGATAATGATCTTCTACAACAACGATGCGGCCACCACATGTCTGACCGCTTTTCAAAATTAGATCACGATCTATTGGTTTGACAGTGAAAGGATCAAGTACACGGGCGTGAATGCCCTCCTTTTCTAGTTCTGTAGCTGCCTTTAGGCATTCGTATAAAGTGACACCGGCACCAATCAGTAAAACTTGATCCTTTGAAGACTGTTTTACAATATGAGCTTTTCCGATCTCGAAAGTTTCATTGTTATCGTATATAACGGCCGTATTGGGTCGTGATGTGCGTATAAAACAAATGCCGATAGCGTTGGCAGCCAATTCAACGGCTCGTTCACAACTTACAGCATCAGATGGATAGAAAACAGTACTACGAGGTATGGTCCGAAACATTGCTATATCCTCTAGACCCATTTGAGATGGGCCATCTTCGCCAATGCTTACGCCACAATGCGAGCCAACGAAATTGACATTTGTTTGTGAAATGGCTCCCATTCGTATTTGATCGAAGGCACGCGTAAAGAATGTCGCAAATGTGGAGGCGAAAGCTATGGTGCGATCACGACATGTCGCACCAATCGCAACGCCAACCAGATTTTGTTCGGCTATAAAACATTCAATATAACGATCAGGGAAAGCTTTCTTCAACTTTTCAGAGAATGTAGAGTTTTTCGTGTCCCCGTCTAAGGCAATAACTCGATTATTATTTTCGGCTATTTTTACCAAGGCCGTACCATAGGCCAAACGTGTTGCTACTTGATCACCTAACTTATAAGATGGCGGCGTAGATAACTTAACATTAGTGATATTGATCTTTGGTACCGCCTGAGTATTTACGGGACTTTTTATTGACAAATTATGGCCATCAACGTTTACAATCAGACCTTGCAAATGTTTAATCACGCTTTCCGCCTTGTCACCCAACGGTTTACCATGCCAATTCTCCATATCCTCGATGTTTGGAAAATATTTACCTTTAAAGGTTTTGGCAATGATAGCAGTAGGCTTGATTTTAGTGTTTGCCGCTTCGTAGAATGCTTTACATAGCTCTTCGACATCATGGCCATCAACAACAATGGCATTAAAACCAAATGCTTCTAAACGCTGACGATAAACGTCCATTTGATGTTGCAATGAAGTTGGTTCCGATTGACCCAAACGATTAACATCGAAAATAACACATAAATTATCTAACTTGTAATGGCTGGCAAAATGCAAGGATTCCCAAACTGAACCTTCAGCTGACTCGCCATCGCCAACCAGGACATAAGTTCTGAAATGAATTGAAACGTCTCATGAAATCCATAATTTTATTAATCTCACTCACATACCTATAATCGGATTTATCGAAATTCTTGCCCACGTATGCCATACCAGCAGCTACTGCCACGCCTTGACCCAAAGAACCAGTACCGACATCAATGAAATTTAAACGTGGTGTGGGATGACCTTCCAAATCGCTGTCAAGTTTACGTAAATTTTGTAAATCTTCCACCGGAAATAGACCAGCTTCGGCCCAGGCGGCATACAAAATGGGAGCAGCATGACCTTTCGATAGCACAAATCGGTCATTCGATGGATCACGTGGAGATTGCACATTCAACCGCATCGTGTTGAAGAACAATACAGACATCACCTCTGCAATGGACGCACATGATGTGGGATGACTGCAAATTAAAAGTAACATAAATTAAATTCTCCGTCCCTCTCTTCTATATATTTCTTTCTCTCTTGTAATTAAGAAAAAAAAAAGAAATGAATTATAGAGTGATGGACAAAACAGTGGCTACAGGTTTTACTTTAACATAATACCAGGGCAATGATCAAATATTCAAAATACTGTTAAATCATCCAAAATTAGGAGAGGCAAACCTAATCTTTTTTTAATTTACTGAGATTTTGAACTTACAACTCAATGTTAAGCTTCAAAAAACTAAATTGACTGCATACATGGCAAATACTGTCTTCCTGGTAAAAGTACGCTTTCCAAGCGATGCTTGTATTCAAAAACAAATATTATTTCACGCGTCAGGCGAGTTTCATTCAAAAATCGTTTAAATTGAGTCGCGAGTTCCGCCAAAATTACCAAATGAAAGGCAAGTTTTGTCTTGCCTTTAAAAGTTGAGTATAGTAGGGTTATATCTGCCTTCCCCATAATAAAATCTTCATGTCAAGATCGAAAATCAATTTAAGAGTCGCAAGGGCCATACTTCTAATAAGCAAAAAACTTTATGCAAACAAGAAGTTATTTAAGCCGTTAACTGTGCCTGACAATTGTAAACGCCATGATCCGTCCAACCGTCCTTATCGGATTTCCTTACCAAATATTATCACTATGAATTTGTGTTTGGTATAACTATGTATTTTAGAACATATTTCTATAACTTTATCAAGTCATCTTTCCTCTCTGTTTGACAACTATACTCGCCATCGCTAAAGAGTTCAACATAGTTAACTGTTTAAACATACACTTATTTATTGTGTATAGAAAGGTTTATAACGCTGAAGATTTTCAATATCAAATATTCTATTAAACTTCGCATCTTACAACTGTTTCATATATCTACATAGGGAACTTACTCTACAATTACAATCGATTGAAGATTTTCTTTTTTTAACATAAGCTAGAGGTGAGTAACGTACATTGAATATAGTTTTTCCTTTTCGACTTTTCTTTTCGCCAGACAAATCTATTAAGAAAATCAAGAAAAAATTTCTTCTATTATTTTACTCATTAGTCTAAATTCTTATAAATTGCATGACATTTCCATACCAATTATAGTTCAATCGCTTCTTAATTTGGCGTTCTGGAGTAATAGTCACAATATAAAGCTTTGCAATATCAATTTTGTTGTAAAATAAAAAAAATAAAAAATATTTTTGCCTGCCTTGTGACGCCTATGATATTAGTAAGTAATTGACTTGTTACATATTAAAGGCTAAAACAGCTGAAATAATAAACAATAGGCGTAATTATGATACTATTTGGAAAATAGAAGCGAACGTAAGCAAGCAGCCGCTTGTCTTTATAAATTTATAGAGTTGCCTTTTGCACTTAGTCAGGAGTAATTAAAGTTTGTAAATTGTTGAATGTGACTTTTACAACTTAAGAATCTTTTCGTGTTTGTCTTAAAAGTAACAAAAGAAAAACGCTTTAGTGGAATACGGCCCACCATTAAATGCCTTACTTCACTTTGCTTAATGCAGTTGTTTGCATGTTATATATTAAAATAAGATTTTATGTAGAAAATGGTCGAAAAAGTGGTCAGACAGACAGACAAGCTGCGGAGAGTGATGCTGAATTAATTAGTATAATGAAAGGTAGGCCTAAGTTGAACATAAGAAAGAAAGAAGGACTGAAAAGATTCAGAAAGTGATTCTAAACAGATTAGTATAATAAAATATGGGTTTGATTTGAAAAAAGAAAGCAAGATGGACAGGCGGACCGTCAAGCTTCAGAAAGTGACTCTGAATGAATCGGTATAATAAAAAATGGGTCTAGATTGAAGACAAGAAAACAAAATGGACAGAAAGACAGACAATCTTAGACCCGTTCAGAACGTGATTATAAATTACGGGGTATAATGGGCGTAGGTTGAATGCAAGAAAGCAAAAGAGAAGGACAAATTTTAGAAAGTGATTCTGAATCAGTTAATATAATAAAAGGCGGGTGTAAGTTGAATACGAGAAAGCAAGACGGACAGATAAACTCCAGAGAGTGTTTTTAAAACAATTACTACAATCAAAGGCAGATCTAGTTTGAACTAAAGGAAGCAAGATAGGCAGACGGACAGACAAGTTTCAGAAAGTTATTCTCAATCAATTGGTATAATAAAAGATTGGCTTAGGTATTGCATATTTCCGCAAAAACTTAAGGTACCCTTGCACCACGAGTCGTATGTGGTATAAAAAGGCGAACGTGTTCTTTTCACAGTTTACAGTTTTTATTGAAAGGAACGAAGGAAAGGCTTCTTACATTACATTAATTGGAATAAATCTTGGCAAAGGAGAAATACAAGCCATGAAGGTAGAATAGAGAAAACTTTCCAAAAAAAATACAGTTAATATGTTTACTTACTGTTGTTTGTTTGTTGTTGTTGTTGTTTTCTACAGTCAGTAGTAACTAACTTTAATGACTGTCCTTGAAGTAAAAAGAAAATGGTCTAAGACCGCTTAAATTTTCGAATACTATCTATTTTGTTCAACCTTGAAAATAAAAAAAAAATATAAAAAAATTCTTATTAAAGAAAAGTTTAAAACACGTGGTTTCCACTTGCTCTAATGTATACATTGGCATATCATGTATATAATCGTCAATTTATCGTTGGAGCTATGTCAGGGTCATAGTATTCAATGTGATCTCGTGTAAGCTCGATTAAGGTTAAACTACTTTTCAATTTTTTATTACATTAAATTTGTGACTATATTCAATTAAACATAACATAGCATAACAAACTCACCCAGATTTCGAGGCTTGCGTAGAGGTTATCGAATGTATACGCAAAAGTTGAGCGATATCCTTTAACTCCTGAATAGTTTTAGCTTCGGGTTTATGATAAGACATTTTCAGACTTTCTTTTAATTATCTTTGTGCGTGAAAGAAAACTTTAGTTTTTTTTTTTTTTATTATTAAATTGTGAAAATCTTATCTCTATAATTATGGCCTCGTTCACAGAAAAAAAGCTCACTTGATTATTAGCCGGCTTCTTAATTCTCACTAAAAAGTCGGAGATAGAAGATTTTACTTTTATTATAATGGAATGTTAGCGGTGGTGTTTAGTTATGCATTAGTAAGTAAATTACTTACGTTGCCATATTTATTTATTTATTATTATTATTATTTTTTTTGACTAAACTATTGCCACTTATTCCATATGAAATAAAAATTTAGACCGTAAATATGTTTATTATCTACTTCATACGGTATTAGCTAATGTCACTATGCCATTAGCTAATATCAATATGTTTTATTAGTAAAAGTTTCAATATTTTTGAACTACAATCATTCCTCATATAACACGCTTAGTTCGTATCGCGTTGCATGGGAACCGTCTTATATAGAACAATATAGTTTCAGCTTAGATATAACATAAATCAAGTCAAAGTATACCCTGTGGCATCGAGACCTGCTTTATGTTTTATCGAAACTGTCTTGTAGGAGAATATGAAATAATATAAATCAAGGGAATAGGCACCGTGTTATATCGAAACTCGAATTGCGTTGTGTTTATGTTATATCGAAGCCGTCTTACACTATGACTAGGACTATGAAATAATATAAATCAAGGTAAAAGGTACAGTGCTATATCGATACTTGTTTACTGTTGCCTGTATGTTATATCGAATCGTGGTATACGATACTTTGAAATAATATAAATCAACGCAATATGTACCGTGTTATATCCAAACTTGTTTTGCGCTATGATTATATTATATCCAAGCTCTGGCATTCGGGACATTGAAATAATATAAATGTACCTGTATGTCCGTACGTTTGCACCGTTTATATCGAATCTGCCTTATACGAGATTTTAATATAATATAAATCCAGGCAATGTGTACTGTCTTGTGTCAAAACTCGTTATGTTTATGTACGCCGTATGCCACGGCTTCGATATAACTACTAATGTACTAGTATAATTTATATCGTGTTACATGGAAGCCTATTTTGAATATATTGAACCTGCGTTATATGAGACTTTCAAATAGTACAAACCCAGGCAATGTGTACTGCGTTGTTTTGAAACGCAATCTTAAGGTGCAAAATTTCATGATAGCCTAATCCTTCGTTCCAAATATGCAAAGAAACGCAAACAAAAACGTAATTGCAAGTTTTTATGAAGAGAGAAATACAAAAACTATAGTGCACCATGGCCCACTCTGCACCGTCCTGCAAATATTCGTACAGTGAATTTTCAAAAGAACACGTTATATAGGAAAAAGGTGTACTTTTCATAAGAATACTTATAAGAGCTGGGTTTAAAAAAGAGCCCTGCGTAGTCCAAATGTAGTACATTTAATTTTAAAATTTAATTCTTATGGGCCAATTTTTATTAAAAAAAAATTAAAAATTGTAAATTTTTGCAATGTAGAAATTTACTTTCCGTAAGAGCATTGACATGGAGGAAGCTTTAAAAAAATTGGCGCATTCATTTTAAAATGAATATGATAAAAACAGCGATTATATTTTTCTTAATAACGCTAGCGTTATGGGTATCAAATAAAAGGACTTGGAGAATAGAATGCGAAAAACTTAGTGGTGGTTATGCGGGATTCGGCCCCCGCCGAATATAAGTTTCTTACTTGTTTTGTTCTAATTCTTTGTATACGTACAAAACCCTATGATTTGCCAACTCTCATAAAGTCTCTTAAATATTGCATTATTGTGTTAGTCACCTAAAAGGAAATTATGGTTTACTGCTAATGTTAAGAAAATAACGAAAATTGGCAAACGATTTTTTCAATCGAAATTTTTATTTATATATATATCTGTATTAATTTTTTTATTGTTAATTTTCTTAAACTAACTGTTTATTTATATATGACTACTTCTTCTTACGGGCAAGCGAACGCTTGGTTTTCATACATTAAATACTTTCCAGCAGGGTGATAATCAATTATCTGAAACTTAAGTTTTGTTCGCGACCAAATCGATAGTTGATTAACGTTTTTTGTTTATTTTTAATTATGGCTATCGATAAATAAATTAACAGACCCACGGACGTGAGAACCCCTCAGAAACGCCTGATATGTGAAAACGGTTACTTTGCGTTTTCGTCATAATGTATTTAATTTGTTGTTACTGCTTACGTCAGTTTACATTTGGCAACACTGCATTTCAACAAACTGATTGAGAATATTTTAAGCGAAAAATTATTCTACTTTTGCATATGCTCAGTTATTCTGTTGCTTTCCTCCTCTCCGAGTGCTTACTAGTCAAGTCGGAGAAAAAGTTAAAACAAAATTAAGAAAATAACATTTCTTTTTAATTAGTTTGTTCGTAATGTGTTGTAAAGTATTTTTTTATAATAATGAATGAATTAGTATCGTGCTTAAACTGGGATCCAGTGAAATGTTTGGGACAAGGGGGTTTTGGCCGCGTAATGCTCTGGAAGCATCGGCAAACAGGTCAAGAAATTGGTAAGAAACTAATTGCTAGAATGCGGTTTGGGGATGAGATGCGTATAAAATTGGGAAATTTTTATGGTCAAATTTTTCTCTTTACTTGCGGTAATGAATTTATAACTACGATTTGTTTAGTTCTTTTGTGTTATTATATATACATTCATATCTGATTTCCGCGAAAAAAAAAACTTGTTATATTGAGATCGGAAAGAAAACAAAACATTTGCATGCCAGCTTGACTTGAACTTAACGCAATGATATTTTCTAATACGTAGATTTCTATATGTCAGGTGAATATGTCGGTTAAAAAATCGTCAACAGCATATTAATATACTTACTATATACAATTGGCAAGCTTTATAATAAGGATCAATGAATGTGAGTTTCAAAAAAAATTTTACTTAATGATTTTTTTTTTAAGCCGGACCAACTTTAAGTTTACCTTTGCAAACAATTGAATGAATCATTACAACCGATAAGAGAAAATTATTAAAAACATGCATATATACGCTTACAAACAACGAAACAATTTGACGAAAACCAATTTAATATGTGTGTTAACGCCGTTAAATATATATCTATATATGTATACGAATATATATACACACATTATGTGTATTATATATATCTATATGCATGTGAACTTAACCCTACTCGCACCATACATTTGATGGCATACACGCATCAATTCATTTATTTCGACTGCCATTATTTTTTTGAAATTGTCACTTCAGTATACTTTTGTATGGACATATCTATCATTACTGTAAGTTTCCATAATATCCAATAAAACGACACTAATTATACACCTTTTCTCGCTCTGGCAATAAAGCACATAATATGTTAAAAATCCCTCCACCTACTGGTCATTGGTCTAGAAAATGCCCTCGTTCGTTGAGGGTTAACAATGTGCGTAAAGGGTAAAACCGGTAAAAGTGTTTAAGAAAAAAAAAAAATTTTTTTTTTTTTGACTTGTAAGATGCTTTGGGCCTTCCTCATTGCGCAGCGCTCAGAAAAGATTGCCTGTACAAAATGAATCCTCCTCTCTTCCGCTGGTTTCTAACCCTTTTCATTTTATTCCAATTTTTTTTGTTCACTCTAATGTAATTCAGAGCGAAGATTTCAATTACAGAAGAATAATGTGTTAAATTAACGTCTTATGCCCCCGCGACCAAATGACTTTGGTACGGAGCTCGATGATGATGGAGAGTTGCGTGCACGTCTAGGATCAGAAGGAGCAAAATGTGATGGGGTGCCTGTATTTCTCAGATTTTCGGGATACGGTTCTGCCCCTATTAACCGTATAATACGATCCGTCTGCACTGACGGGAATTAGATCGGACCCATTACCGCTACTAAATCTATGGTTTCTTATCATAGGAGATTACGCATGTTCAATTGTGGCTGGAACGGAACCAGCCTGGATTTGTGCACCTTTATAAACGTGCAACATACGTTGTACTCGATACATGTTGATAGCATCAGTAGGGCTCGGTTTTCTGAGTAATTCGGCGAAGTCATGCAAAGCCATCAATTGACTGTCATTGAAGCTACGTATTATAGATATAATGGGTAAATCGTCTAAAGACGTTTCCTGGGTTGTTTGTGTAGCCATGTTGGCAGTGAGTGGAACAGCTTGCGCTGCTATATCGTAAGTTAAAACTTTCGATTCATTTCTTGAAACATTGATATCGTCATCAGTTTGAGTGCTAACATTATTAAGCAATGTGAGGCTACCGCCGGCCACTTTCATCTCTGCATTCTTTTGTGTTTCGGTTTTTAGTTTTTGGAGTTTGGGTGGTAACTTAATAGATTTCGATTTAATAACAAGGCTGTAAATATCGTAACATAGTACACGGCAGGTGCAGGCAATTTTTGGAGGTAAAGCTTCCAAGCCCCATTCAAGCATATTGAAACTCGTTGCATATGAACTAAATTTATAGCTCACATTGTTCACAGTATGCAAGGGCGAGCGATGCTCATAGAATTTTTTATTACCAAAAGAGGAACCACTTGGTTGCTTCCGTACAGTAGGCGTGAAAATGAATTCTCCTTCGAAATACTTCTGGGATTCAGTACAATATTTTGTAAAGCTATCTAAAGCCGCAGAAACGCGGAAAATGGCTCTATCAAGTTTTTCTTTACGAGATAAAGTTGTTACATTTTCGTGAAACTCTTCGCCAGCTCTTGGTTTCTCCAATATTATGGGTTTGAAAGTCATAGCGTTTGGACTTGAATCGTCGGCATCACACAGAAATTTAGGTGCTAAGGGGCTCGAAGTCGCTAATAAGGGTAAGGAATTCTTTCTATATAAACTGCGGTGAGTCGAAGAAGCAGCTGGTAAAATCGGACGTCTCTTTTCCGATGGCGAATCGCTGACTTGAGTTTTGCCAAATTCTCTTTCCGAAGAATGTGACCGTTTACGCGGTCTCTTTGTAGATTTTTTATGCTTTTTACCCTGCTTGTCCTTGCGTGTGAGTTGTTTTAATTCTTCAAGTTTTTGGGAATATTTGACCTCAAGTTCTTCATTTATAGCCATTTCTACGCGCTCTTTTACTTGATCTATCAGTATATCGTCGAAAAAGCTTTCGGGTATGGGCTCAATTTTAATTGAAGTTTTATTTTGATTGTTTTCTGGTATAAGTTTGATAGCCTCCCCTATTTCATCAGCATCTTTCAATAAATCATCCAAAAAGTCATCTGCTACGTGCTCACTATTCCCCGTAGGGGAATCTAACTTTGAACAAAATTCACTCTTAACTTTTATTCGTGTAAGTGAGGGGGACTGTTTCCCAAACATGACATTGCTTGGCAAGTTATTCGAAGTATCAGCAGGCCATTGCTCTTCTTCAGTATCTGTAAATTCGTCCTCCTCAACTCCTGTTTCCAATTTTATTATGGACGCGTAATCACAAGCATTACCCAATTGAGACAACTCTTCCTTATTTGGGGCATTATCTAGCATATGCCTTCCACTTCCCCGAGGCTCATCGTTGGTTGCACTTATGAAATCTTTAGGTTCAGTTTTTGCTTTCACATTATCTAATTGTTGGCTTACAGCATTTCCCGCAATCTCGTTATAAACGCCAGTGTTTTCTGCTAAGCTTTCGAGAGGATTTTGTTCCTGATTTGCTGCTCTTATATGCATTTCTTTGCCACTGGCCGTTTGTTCGATAATTCCAGCAGCGCTCTCGCCATCTACTATGTCATTCTGTTGCCTGGATTCTATATACAATGTATTTTCAAGTTCTCTTGACATTTTTTTGTTTTTATTTAACAATTCAGCCATATTAGCTGGAGATTATTATATATATATATATTTTTTTTGGTATGTTGAATGAAAATGGACTAAGCCCATAGATTTGTGGCTTATATGTCCAGATAATAAACTGTCGTAATTTTTGGTCACAATTATGTATAAAACCAAACGAAAAAAAGAGCGCCCGTAATGAAAGTTAAACAGTGTTGCAAACTTTGGTTTTTACTCGATAGCGCTGACTTCGAAAGTTTTAGTTTTCTTCTGCTATACTAATAAATGTCTCTCGAATGCATTTGCAAAAAAAAAAACAAAACCAAAAATTTGTTCATATAGTTTTATGAAAGTGACCTTTAAGTAGATAGGATCGACTCGAGGGCTTTCAGTGCTGCTGGCACCGGAAAGAATACTTGATCTTGGAAGATTACTTCTACGGTGCTGCGACTGCAGACTAATGGAAAAAAAAGAATAAGTGAATTAAAAGTGGTCAAAATCGGCTCTTTTTTTATTTTTTTCTTCTTTTTTTTTTAGACTGTTGCAAGATTTACTTTTTGATTTTGTGGGAAAATGTTTATATAAATACGTATATATTGACATTGAGCATATATCGAGCATTGACAGGCACCTTTGTTTTCATTAAATTGTTATATATATACATATACATGTACATTGCTTTACAAATCTCTCTCTGTAGCATATATATGCAAACTTTATCTTCTTTCAGAGAAAAAGAAATTATATACATTTATATATGTGCAAGTATGGATATGTAGTTATATATATAAATTGATAAAAACAATCCAACCACGATAGGCAATAAGCTAAAAAAATTGATGATTGACTTTGCCCATCACCTTTTTGTTTTAAGGTAATATTGCTTTAGCACATAGACGTGTTTTTACCCCACACTACTTGTGGGACTTGAGATATGTTCATCTTTGATTATCCTGTCCATATGTCCGTGTTACTTTTCTGTTTTCAACGTGCAGGCTGCATATTTTTGAGATATTTTGATGAAATTTCGTACACTGACATTCTTTGGCCCAAGCGCGAATGCTATTAAGAATGGGTGATATCGGATCAATTTTTCAGAAATAATTTAGGCCATGCTTTACTATGGCTTTTTTTGCTTGTTTTTTATGCATTGATTCGTTTTCGGTAAATTAATTCAAAGAAATGATCAACAATTTCGTGCTTACAATGTAAGTTTGCGTCTTCTGACGGCGTACGTGAAATTTTGGCAAATTTTATAAAAACTGAAATTGAAAGTGTCTTATGTGATATATAAGAGAGGGGTGCAAATAAGATAAGCAGTAAGATTATTCTTGTCTCCTTATTTTCCAAATACATGGAGAAGAATATTAAATTGCAATGCTTCCCGTATTTTCTGCTATCTTGGATGAGTTACAGCGGTAGATGCAAAATCATTCAATCGAAGCGGGAATAAATTATTCTTTTGTATTTGTTCTATTATTGGCTTTCTCACTTTGCAGCTAATATTTACGAATTTAAAGGTAGTTAATTTTTTTAATTAAATAATTAACAAGTAAGAAAATTAAAATCGGTTTTGAACGAATCACAAGAAAAAACACAATTAAAAAGGTGTGACTAAACATTTTATACCAAATAAATCGTTAAACATCTTTACAGTTATTTATATAACGATTTTCTAAAATAAGGCATTATAAGGGACGTGGTCGAAAAAGCAGGCCAGACGGCCCTTGGTCCAAAACATGTTAGCGTATCAAATTTCATTAAAATATTTTAAAAACTATGGCAAGAAATCAAGACTGACAGACGGACAGATAAATCGTTAGAGAAGTTCAGAGTCACTTTCTGAATTGATCGGCATAACGAAAGATGGATCTTTCTCAAAGTCTCTCGGATGTTTCATACACCTGGGCAAACTTAATATGCCCTTCTACCGCAAGCAGTGCAGGGTTTAAAAAAAAATCTCAAAAATCCAAGGTTCGATAATTTGAAAATTTTTCTTAGGTATCTGTGTGGTTTATAAGAAATGCGCAAAACAAGTCAGAAGGCAGGGGTGTTCTCAATTTATATTGCATTGTGGGCGTGTGCTTTGACTGACTTAGTCTACAAAGATTTCCATTGTTTTTGTTTTTTTTTTTGGCAAATTTGACGACGATATCTTTACTTTTGCGGTCAAAAAAATGTTTTACATTACACGGACGGACAGACGGACGGTAGTTTAATACGATTCAAGATTGTTTATACCTTAAATGGTCTTTCAATTTTCCATCTGGATGGAATACGCCAAATAAATAAAGTTTAGATTTTCATTTACATGGAAACACTTTTCAAGATATTTTGTTTATTATAAGAAGATGTGTCCATCTCCACACTCAACAACCCAAAAAAAAAAAAAAAATATAAGAAGATATCGTATTTCGATGTACATCGAACACTCTGAACTATTAATCTAAACAATATCGTCATACGAGAAGTTAACATATTTATTGCTTACTCAACAAAATGGTCCAAAATGAAAAAAAAAAACATTTACTGCTCTGTTGTTATGCAATCAAAGAAACAAAAAAAAAAAAGAAGAAAACAATTAAATTTTATTGTTTGTTTATATTATAGCGACAAAATTTTTGAAAATTAAAAATCTTGCACCAGATGAAGAGGAAAAGTTAAAAGAACGCTGGATGCAAGAGTATCAATGGCAGCAACAGCTAGAGATTCCGTACATAGTTAAAGCTGTCAAATTACAAGATACAGATTTCATGAAATTTCTTAATAAGTTTCATAGTCAAATTGATTCTTTGCCTGTGATAATTATGGAATATTGCAATGGTGGCGATTTACGCAATTATTTGGCAAGAATTGAGCATTTGAATGGTTTGTTCGAATATGATATACGTCAAGTATTGTATAGTTTAAGGAACGCCATACACTACCTTCATCAGCACTGCAAAGTGCAGCACAGAGATTTGAAACCCGAAAACATTATAATCCACCTCGATGAGGGTGGGAAAGGCCGACATTACAAGGTGGGTAAGTAACTTACGTCAATGCTGGTGATGTATGATTTTTTCATTCTCTTATTGCCGTAGTTGGCCGACTTTGGTTATACTCGTTGCATACCCGAGCATACGAAATTGCAAAGTGTAGTGGGTACACCTGAGTATGTCGCCCCAGAGGTAATTCGGGGTGCACGATATAATGAGACTGTCGATTATTGGTCCATAGGCGTTATAGCATTCGAGATGCTGTGCGGCATACGTCCGTTTCTACCGCATTGCGAATTTTATCGCATAATAGAAACGATACAAAAAAAACCCCAATATTGTATCGCAATCAAGGAAAATTTCGATACGAAAATTGTGCCAAAGAGAGATGGAGATGAGTTCATTTTCGTTGAAAGTATTTTTCCGGAAAACAATTCCACTTTTGTTTTCGCTAAAAAGTTGGAAGCCTGGTTACGTTTAGCATTAGATTCCAATTATAAAAGTCGTGGCCACATTGGAAATGAACTAAAATTCTATACGGAATTAGACGCGATATTAAGTAGTAAAGTGGTTACCGTGTATTGCTTAACTTCATATCAGTTTTTCAGTTTTGAAGTAACACCATCAATGCCTACGGAATGGTTTCTTAACACACTATGCCATGAGACCAAAATTGAAGCTAGAAATCTGTATGTGATTTTGCCGTTAATTCATCCAAAAAACTCTCTTGATAATATTAGCACAGCAATGGATTTTTATGTAGAAGATTGGATTCGAAGAGAGCCAGAAAATCCTTTGGCTATGCTCTACGTGATGGATGTTAGACAATGCGACTGCAATGTAAAATGTCCTAAATTTTCCCCAACTATTATGGATTGTATGGAATTATGCGCGGAAAATTGTAATTCTCTTTCCAAAGGACTGCTGGAGGAATTTGAGCTGCACACGCACTTTGTAATAAGCGATGAACAACGGCATTTAGAAGCGTATTTAGAAGGTTTGCAATGTTATGCGGTGGAAGTGGAGCATCATTTGTTAAGTTTAAAGCCGCAAATAAATAACTTGCGAGACCAACTTTTAATAACGCAAGGAAGGATTCAACAATTTGCACTAACAGTCGATGAGCTAAACAAGCGCATTATATCCAATGTAAGTAGACAAAATGAATGAAAAAAACTTATTCACGGTATTGTGACTTTTTGTTTTTTTTTTTTTTTCCTATAAAAGGATTCACAACAAATTTGGCTCAAAAAAATTGAAACATATTACGAAGAGGTTAAAGAACTTCAGGCAAAATTTTGGGAAACGATGAAAGTAAACTTCCAAAGAATTTGTACAAGTTGCAAGAATCATGCGACAGAGCAGATTTATGAAAATCTTTCCAAAAACGATATTTACAAACTGTAAGAATTTCTTGATTTTCTTCCTTTATTCTAGAAATCACTTTTTTTGTTCTTAATTCTATTTCATTAGCCAAGAATATCGTCGAAGTTTTCGTGAGGATGATAAAAATAGCGATCGTTTGCTAAAGTCTCAATACGCTTTAGATAACCTAAGCATGCGTAAACAAAAAATTCAAAAAGATCCCTTGCTAAAAGAGATCAGAAAATCCTTAAAGTCTAGCGTAGAATTTTATCAAAAAGTTAAACATGATATTTATAACGATATTCAGTACCTGAATAAAATGAATAATAGTTTAGATAATGATTGCAAAGAGATTTTGCAATTTCATTGTCTTGAGCCGTCCATGCCATCACTATATGGAAATAGGAGCAATGAAATTTTAACAGATGCCCATAACATGTAAGTAAAAGCGGTATTAGCAAACGTTAAAAGTTATCTTAGTGTAGAGGTATTGCTATTTAAGTCCACAATCTCGTCCCATATTTTTTCCTCACTTCTTTCTGACTGTCGCCGTGCATGCAGGCGTCCCCTGGGTTCACATAACAAAAAAAAAATAATAATAATAATTCGTATATATATAATTAAAATGATTATCGGTTAGGTTCGCATTTACAAAAATGTAAAAACATTGTAGTCGGGCAAAGCCGACCACTACGACCAGAGTACGCACATTACAGAGAAGTACGCATTACTTTCATGCAAAGCCATAATTTCCATGAAAGCCCGAATATATGAAATTACTATTATGGATCAATTTTCATCACACACATAGACTTTTCTGCCGGATAAAGAATCAATTTTCATCACAATCGTTATTAGGATAGAATCTAAAAAAAAATCGGCCGAAATGTTCCAAATTTGGTATAGATAGTTTTATCTTTTAAATCTGATTTTCATCATAAAGCGTTGAAAATTAGACCTTGCTGGGGGTCCAAAGTTTTCACACCAATTTAAAATACTATTACTTAGACACCGTTGTCGAGAAATTTTCAAAAATTGAAATTTTCGACTTTTCAAAATAGGGCGTTGCAAGGGGTATGGTCGAAAAAGTAGATCGATCCAAACCGTTTTCAGTAGCATTCGTGCTTGGAGCGAGATAATTAAACTTGATTCAGAATAGTGGATTCGGCAATGTTACGTTGAATATGTGTAATATAATATAAAGTACCATATTTGTGTTACGGACTCATACATCCAACCGAAGTATTATCACATCAAGTACATCTAGAATTTCAATTTCATATATTCTGCAATACGTCTATTTGTACATTTTTCGAGCCCGTTCTCTTTGTAACGGTTGCCACGAAAAGTAACTCTTTAGAAAACGAAGCCTAAAGCCAATGCTTGATATCTACCTTATCTATCTTAATATTTTGTAGTGAAATTCTTGTCCGTTTGTCTGGAAACTTTTTCTTGCAAACGTCCCATTTGAACCTTATTTTAAAAGACATAGCCATCGTTGGCCAATGCTTGATGTGTATCGCTTGAAGAGCTCCATACTAAGATCCTCAAACTTTTGAGACCACAGTTTAGAAAAGCCAAAAATTGTTACATCACATGTGCTACAAGTTTTTATGGATCCCTGTCTGTCCGCCTTGATTTCTTGTGTTCAACCTACACAGGTCACAGAGATATTTTGATGGAATTTATTATACCGACGTGTTTTTTTTTGTCACAAGAACGAACGCTATTGAAATGGTTCGGATCATACCACCTTTTCGATCTCTTCCATCTATTTTGGAAAGTCGTTAATGGATGGGGTGGGTCGCGTGTCGCTACAGTGTTTTACTTTGTTTTTTTTTTACAAATCTTTACAGACTTTCTTTTCTTTCCTTATTTGTTGGATTTGTCCCCACAAAAGTGATAAGAAAAAATTTGAGACAAAAGTGTTGCTTACACAATACTAAGGTGATTTTAGCTGATAAGCGAACAAATCTTATCAGGAATATATTATGAACTTCAATATGTTACAAATTGAATTTAAAGGCACTCTCCGCTTGTTATGTACGACACGCCTTTAACTGAAGCTTAAAAACTTCTGGCGGTTTTTCACTTCATCGACCAATAAACAATATAATCCATAACACTATACCCTTTGTTGTTTACCTGTTTATTGCAAACACCATAGCGTACTTCTGCTTAATATCTTGTTATTGCGAATTGATAAAAAGATCAAAGCATAATTATACAGTGGCATTAATTAACATAAGTACTCCTGACTGACGCGACTTACTCGCATTAATATAAAGGGGGGATTGCTGTTAATGTAAGTCCTAATTGTCATACACAATGTAGACAATTAATGCAATTTCGGGGCGGAGCCCATTCATAATTGCGACTACAATAGCCTGTGGATCTTAGCTCAAAATTCGAAACAATTATTGATTTAAAACTTTATAAAACTATATCACAGATCCTGTTAGAGTACAAGTAAAGTCCATGCTAACAAGATAGACAGACGGACGGGTACGGTATAATCGATTTCGAATCATTTTCTACTTGCCGCAATTTTTGAGATATCTCAAAATATCTCAAAAATATATATATATGTATGTATATACGTGTATATATAGTTATTTGTATTACAATTTCATATATTTTTATATATACATGTGCATATATATAGATATTTGTATTTATATTTCAATAGAGAGAGAGAGAAAGAAGAAAAAAAAAATCTAATTTCAAGTGGCATCACAAGTGCTGTGGTTAGTTTCCGCATTTGGATACTTTAACGTTTATTAATTATAGGTTTTCTGATTTTGGTTATGCATATTAAAAATTCCTCCCGCAGGGAATACGATTTTCTTTTACTTATTACATATTCATTTGGGATAGAATGATATTAAAAATTCGCCCTAAGCTTAACTAGTAACAAAATTATATTCGATCGTGATCGTAGCTTTTATATCCACCACCGTTATCTTACAACAAGACCAAAAAAAATTAAAGGAAGTAAATTTTCATATTCTTCATATTTTCATATTGAGTGGACGCCGTAGATCCTTTCTGTTTTCAGATAAAAAGTGGAGAATGTTTACAACCAAAAACGGACAGATGGACATCGTTATATTGGGCCGAAATTCCATGTGGGATCTCTGAAGCTTACTTCTGGGTGTTGTCAACATATTAATAAAATGAATATACTCCTCACCCACCCTAACCAGTTGCTAGATTTTGTATACCTTCGCAGATAGTCTTACTAAACTTTCTTTGTTATTTTCGAAAATTATAATTATAAAAATGTACTAAAAAAAAAATTCTTTTTTTCTTTATAGATTGGACGAAGTCATATCTTATATGAATGTGACGAAGATGAACGAAAATATTGAATAATTTTATTACTTACGAAATTTGTGTAGCGCTTTTCCTTTTTTTTCGAGTTTCGTTATATAAGCTATTTTAAAGCATTTTTTTTTTTTTTGTAGAATTCGTAATTCCAAGTGATTTTTAGTGCATTGCAAGGCAAATAATATTTTTAATTTTTTTTCATTCAGTAAAAGAGAATTTTTTTTAATTAATAACAAAAAAAAAAGAAGATAATGCTGATAATGCAATGCAGTACTTTTCAATAAAACTGTGATTCAGCGAAATAAAAATTTTATACTTAAATAATAATAAAAATTTGCATTTTTGATCAGTAATTGTTTGCATTTCGTTAAGTTTTGAATCGGAAAAAATCAAGGGATGAATAAGACATACGTGTTAATGTCGGTAAAAATCTTGTGGCTAATGGTGGCGATTACAACAAATGCAAGAGAAATATCGAAGACTAAGAATTTTAATAAGAAAAGTGAATTTACTTTGTTTCCTTTTGGTTTCGTTATCCTCTATATATATTATTTTTCTTCCCTTTCACTTTTAAAGCATCTTTTCTCGGTCAATGCAAACGTTACGATCCCAAATTAAATGCATGCGCCCGTCGAGTTTTCAATGAAATCAAAGAACAATTGGTTCATGGTATACCGGAATTGTTTTTGCCGCCATTTGAACCTTTAAGGATACCTGAAATTAAAATGAATCAAGATACCGGAGGTGTTTGCATGCAATCCAGCTATAAAGACATTGAATTGTACGGCTTGACCGATTTCACCGTTAAAGAATTGGACTTTGATTTGGTTAATACCAAATTGAAGACCATTCTGGAATTTCCAAAAATTCGCATGCAATCGCTATACACAATTGATGGTAAAATTATGATGTTACCAATAGTGGGAGCAGGGCCTTGCCAAGCTAATTTTAGTAAGTTAGCTCATCTCCAATCTCATCTATGATTAAAGTTTACATATTTCATTCATAATTGCAGCAAATGTTGAGTTAGATGTAAACATTTTGTGCGAAACTGTATCGATTGAAAATCAAGTTTATCTAGAAGTTAAAGACATTGAAGTTCATTATGAAGTGGGCAATGTGACAATGCATTTAATTGATCTTTTTAATGGTGACAAGGCTTTAAGTGAAAGCATGAACCAATATATAAATGACAATTGGAAGATTTTATCCGAAGATCTTCGCCCTTTACTAGAGAAAGCCTTACGAGAATTCATCAAATCAAGCAGCGATAAATTGCTTACAGTATACACTTATCGTGACTTATTGCCTGAATAGTAGGAATCAGTTTATTTGTGAAGTCAAAGCAAAAAAAAAAAAAAATATATATGTATATATATTTTCCCTTTTGTTATCTCTTTTATTGGTTGATAATAAAAAACGGCTTTGGAAGATGTCCTGGGTGTAGTTCGGAGCTATATTTTACTTTCGTTTCTAGTTAATCGGCAAAAAAAGTTGAAAGGAAAACCACAAGTTAAGTTTTTCAATCCTTGACAAATAAATTTAATCGTAATAGATCGTTAAGCCTTAAGAGCATAGTGATTTGGCATCTGCATCGAATGTCTAAAATTTCATGTTTATGTAGCAATCTTTGCATTGTGTGTTTTTTTTTTTTTCAATTCTAATTTTATCAAAATTATTTTGCCCTTTTTCGGAATTAGATTCTTTGACAGTTTATTTCTTTCTCGCGTGCTATCTAAGAACGATTTGATTTAATTTTAAAAGCAAATATTCATTCTTTTAACGGTTAAAATACCGCCGTTAATACATTGTTTGTATTTGGTTTGAATTGTAACAAAATAAAATTTTATTTACAATGGCAACGCCACTGTGATAGTATCTTTGGAAAAAATTACTGCAAATAAAGTATAATGTATGTGGCAACTTTCGTTTTTATTATTATAGTTAAGTTATTACATATATAAACTCGTTCGTCTTTAAGATTGAAAGTAAAATTTTATTTTGAATTTAATATGCGTTTTAATGCGAAAAATGTCTGCTAAAAATTTATTTTATTTTAGTTTTCGAAAACGAAAAGCACTTGTTTCATGCAAAGTACTTTGCCAGCGATTTTCATAACGCCGTTAACGGAGAAAAAACCGTGAATCGGTAAATGTATATATAAATAATCGAAAGTGTAAATGTATTGCAAAAAAAAAAAACAATTTTCTATTAAATTATTTTAGTGTGTTCCTTAAATTTTGCATTTAGTCTTCACTATATGTATGTGCGTTTCAAATTAAAAATTTCCTTAATTTATTTCCGGGTTATATACGTGACAGTTGATATGCGATGTAAGAAAATTTATTTTCTTAAAATTATTTAGTAATACGCGTTGACTGCGCCAAGCAAATTAGAAATTTATTTAATTTTTGCCAAGTTTTCGTGTATTACTTTCGTAACTGACTAATTTCAATTATTGGTAAACTTTCTGTTACAATATGGCGCTTAAGTTAAAGCGATCATAGAGGATGTAAAAGAATCCTAAAGGATATTAAAAGTAAGTCAGTTGCATTGTAGAGCTGTCTTTCTCCTTTTTTAAACTTAAGAATTTTTTAAACTAAGCGAGCTGTGTTTATTTTGCTTGCTTCTTTTTCTTGTTCTTCTTCTAAGAATTCAATTGTTGGATGTTTATATTGTATTGCAATACCGTGAAAGAAGAGTAAGACCAATATTTAAATTAAATTGCCCTTTTTCACACATCTCAGCGAATTTTCGGCTATTGATTTGTGGAATAGGAAAAGAAGAAATTAAATTTCGCGGGTATATCAAATGTCAAAAAATTTTTTTTCTAAATTGATGCCCCAGTAACGGACATCTTTGTCAACTTCACATCACATAAACGTTGTTAGTATTATAGCTGCGTTTGCTTTGTTGCACTATTTGTGAAACGATAATTTCCACCTACAACGACATAATGAACGCATTGTTATGGGAGACGAAACCTATACCCATACATACGCCTCGAAAACAGTCAACCAATCGAGCGAATATCGTGCAGGAAATGAGCAAAAACCGCGTCAAAGTGTTGCTCACAAGTTTCTTCAATTATCGTAGTGTTGTGCACTATGAATTCCTTTCACCGGGCCAAACTCTTAACAGGGCATATTATTAGAATTTGCGGATCACGTTGCAGGTGACAAAGTAGTTTTGGTATAATAAATAGAAAGAAAAAAACTAAATTGGTCTTACTGTTTGGACACACAGTAGTATCTCAAATCGTTGTGAGGATATATGATTCGATATATTGGTATGATTTATAGCAATTTGTTACCTGCGTTGTCTGTAAACGCATTAGTGACCAATGAAAACATAATGGGGTAAAATTGCTTGGTAATTAGATATTTTAGATAAGCGTGTGTTTTAGATTGTTTTTAGGTCGTAATGGATGTTTTATTTTTCCGTCTCAGAAAATATGAATGCAAATTTATAGATTAAAGTGTTTAGTCATTTTGCTTAATAATAAACGTAGCTAAATAGAGAATAAAAATAATTACTTATCAGGCACATTTGCATTATATGTCGTCGTAAAAGTAGGTATATTAAATTTTTATATAAGAATAATGGAACCTTTGTTAGTCTCAACGCGAAAAACATCTCCAAAAATGTATTCGCTGCAGGAAAATATTCCAAAATCTTTGAAAGATGAAAATTGAACGCTTCTAGATGTGGTCTAAATACGGCCTTATTAACTGAACGAAGTAGTATATTGAACTTGATGTCAGAGCTCTATCGTAGACAAAGCGTATACATGTGTTACCTCTCGATGCATTAAGGCTAAGGTGCTGTCATACAATAGATGTCGCTACCATTTTTTTGTTTTGGTAATTTCCTATTTAACCATATTCCGTTAACCTTTTCAAAAGCTGCTTCTTTTACATCTCACACTTTTGATTGATTTGTGATTTTTATGGAGCAAAACTTGAGACAAAAGAGCGTGATAAGTTTTGTTTTAAAAAAAAAAATTGTTGTGCGAAGAATTAGAAAAAGCTTACAAAAGCAGATCGTGTATGTTTCTCTACTAAACAGAGTTAATCATCTGTTGTTGATTCGCTCAACAAAGTATTAAAAAATATCATATATTAAAAACATTAGATATATAGGAGAAAACATTTGGTTAGCAACATTTATACATCCAAAATATCATGCCCAGGATGAAGACATCCAATAAAAACACGCTCTATAAAAGAGGGAAAGAGTAAAAGAACTGAAACGAACATATTTACTGAAATTTATGCACCATGTAGGTGTAAGACCTTTTTAAACTAACTTAAATTAATTTTCTGATAAAGCAAGTTACTTCCCCGATATGACGTTTGTTTTCTGTTGCAAAGGGTTTTATTAGCCACCCTTTTAGACGAACTTTATGTTCTGCACGAATCCCGAAAAAAAAAAAATGTCTTTTCCAATTCTAGTTTCGGCATAGACACTTGTACGGCAACAACAGAATTTGGGTAATACCATGATCAGTCGGTCTGGTTATGCCCACACATGTGTTACTCTACTACGGGGAATACCCGAATTTTATGATCATTTTTCATTTGAATCAAACCCGACAGTTGTGCTAGACATATCTGACATACCTACTGAAGATAGCATTTTCGATCCAGTCCGTAATAAACGTGCACGGTTGTTATTAAGTAGCGATCGTAGTATAAATATGTAATACAGATTTCATTACTATTTTTTTTTTGCACATCTTTTTTTCAACTTATATGGCTTTTTAAAGTTGTAGAAAGTATCCCCAAATTTACCCTATATCACTCGAAACCAATTGTTGTTGTTTTATAAACACTTGATATAGGTTTCACTATTATTTTTTTACACGATATTTTTCCCCATAGTTTTCGAAGAAATTGATCTACCGTGTAAAAAATTACCTGGGTTTTTTTCTTACCGTTTTCTAAGAAATATATCTGCCATGTAAAAAAAGTAATTGGGTGCATATAGCTTACACAATCTGTGATAGCTTTGCAAAATTACAAAATTTGTTAAACGTTTTTCCATAGATTTTTATTATGCTGTTCAGTGCGCTTTTTTACATTTTCGATTACAAAAACTCGCTAATATTAATCCTAAATATTTCTATCACTTAGAGACAATTTTTTAATTAAAAAAAATATATATATATATATTTTTAATGCTGTTTTTATTTTTGATCTATCTTACAATATAAAATTTACTTATTTTTTATTTTTTTTTAAATTTATATATATATTTATGTATATGTATATATATGTAAGAACAACAAAGAATAAGAATTCTTTAGGATATTAAATAAGATTCGTTATGTACACAAAATGTTTTTTTCATAATTTAACATTAAATAAAAATAATTATTGCAAGTAGTTGTGCTTAAGGTAAGAAATTCATGAATTAAATGTTTTTAGTCTTTTTCAATAGAAGTTTTTTTTCTCTCTTACTTAGGTCTTCTCCAATAAAAACACCTAAAGCGTAATATAAATTCTAATCTGGCAATACTGCTTAAATTTCTAACACATATTTCCCCTCTTTTCTCCATTCTTGTCTTTTTCTTCTTCTTTTCTCTCACTCTCTCTCTCTCTCTCTCTCTCTTTCTCTATCAGTGTCTCCATTATGATCGAAGAGTATAGAAGAAATAAACTTTTTTCCTTTTCACTTACTCCTCATAAATTTTAAGTTTCTTGATATTACTGCGTCCTTCTTATATCTGCCAGCTTTTTCTTTTTTTTTCTTTTCAATGAAAACATTTCGATACCAGAGAAAATAGCATGGCGATATGGCTTGCTATACATGTGTACAAACATATATGCAGTTGTAATCTTAAGGTCGCTACCGCTCTTCGTATATGGATAAATTATAGCCCTTTAAGAAGTGGCCATTAATTTGGCCGCTTGTATAACATTGTGTTGATGATGATAAACACCAGCCATATCGCTGGCAGCATTGCCATGAAGTCCGCTTGCTGTCGCCGATGTTGGACTACTGCCCAAATGTCCAAAGGAACTGCCAAAATAACAATTATTCACGTAATCGTAATTTGTAGCACTGCTCTCCGCCTTAACGCTATAGCCCATACTGCCCGTACTGCCGGGACCTGCTGAGGAGCTCACATGATGATGACTTAATGAAGATGAATGATGTTGATGATGATGGGTAGCATGATGGACAGCAGCTGCTGCCGCATGATGATGATGATGATGATGTAAGTGATGTGAATGATGATAATTGGAACTTGATGAACCTGTTCCGGGCGCGGTAAGACCGTTTGTCAGTGAATTTGTAGAGCCAAGTAAATGTTCGTATTTAGTGGGAGCTGCAGGATGAGAACTAAAGGCAGTACCTGAGAGCTGAGAGTGGCCCAAGTTACTTTGCATCGTTATGGCCGAAGATGAACACAAATTTGTGTTATGCGGTAAATTCGCTGACGTCGACGTTGCTGCACTGGAACCATTTATATTATTTGCGGCAGATGTATGCGTGATCGCGCTATGCTGTGACGATAGTCTACTTTGTTGCGCAGAGGAAGTGGACGGGATATGCATATGATGATGACTCAAAGAATTATGCAAAGCGGAACTGGCAGAACCCAAACTTAAAGTGTGTAGTACTGAGGTACTGTTATTTGTGCCTTTAACTCCTAAGTCATTTTGCAGTCTTGTCGCTAGACTGCCCGTTAAACTGTGCCGATCTAAAGCTAATGATGGCTTATGATCTGCAAAAATCTAATTAAAATCTTTTCGAAAAGCAAAAAACAATATATGGATTACCTTCATCTTTAATATCTTTACTATTTTCCGAGGAACTACTTGACTTTTTCGGTTTCCTTTTCCTCGTTTGAATGCCATCTTTACGCATAGCCAAAGGCCTATTCACACCATGTAATTTAAAATATAAACCGCATGCATTGCATACTGGTTCACCTTCGTTATTACGGCGCCAAAGAGTTGTGGTGCGAGTACCACAGTTAGTACAGCATAAACCTAAACGACGGGTAGCAGTCTATATAAAGTCAAAGCAAAAAAAAAAAAGAGAAAAAACTTTCAATTAACAGAGTATTCCAATAGCAACTTAATGGTATGCGCACTCACTGCACTCACCAATCGCTTGCTTGGCTTAATCAACGGCCGATTCATGCCGTTCATTTTATGATATAGACCGCAAGCGTTACAAAGATAATGACCAGTACCATCACGTCGCCATAGCGGCGTACTAATAGCACCACAATTTACACATTCTCGACCTTCGCCAAATTGAAAATCGATTGCGCTATCATAAGGTGAGGAACGTTGAAAACCTGTCGGATCGTAAGCGGCCCGCCACGAACCCATCATAACTGCATTTTGTGTATAAAACTGGGGAGGCAATTGTGCGTGGGCGGTACCAAAACTATCTGAAGTCCATGCATTTTGGGCGGCCGCTGTACCAAAGTGAGCAGCTACGTGTTGATACTGACTGCTAGTTAAAGCACGATTGGAGGGTACGTAGACAGGAGCACTGACTGTTGCCACAGCTGCGGCAGCTTGCTGATGATACGAAGAGACTCCAGTCGCACCTGCATTGCCTGTTAAATCCGGATAACCGGCTCCCGAATGATACATTTTTGTAGTTTGCGGAATATGTTGTGACAATTGGTGACGATCTTGACTTATATCTATTGGTTCGGTATGCAAGTCTAAATGCTGTTCCCGTTGCCTCTGATGAGGAGCTATCGAAGGAGACTGGCTAATAGGCAAAGGCTGCCTTACTAAATTGGAAAAGTTCTTCGCAAAAGATGGCTCAAATGTGGGCTGCAAAGAAAAGCGGAAATCAGGAAAAGTATGTTAAAAACGTCAATCATTTGTTCTTCGTACAATGCACTATAGTTAACTGCCTTTTGATTTGCTCTCTCTTTCGTTGCCTATGCGAGCAATTGAGCAAAGGGTTTCATAACATAATTTATTCCCCGACTTTTCTCTCTTATGTTTTACTACTTCCATGTGAATGACACTTGATTTTAATTTCTCTCACATATATACAGGCATACAGGCATAGATATACAGTGGAGGCTCTTATAGCACGCGTTCCTTTAAGTTGGATGCGTATAACACAGCGGAAAAATGGCGACCTTTTCACAACAAAACTTACAAGCTGCAGTCTTACGCACTGTATCTGATGTCTTCTTTTTTAAGGCGAGTGTTCACAAACACTGCTTCCTTTCCCCACCTCTGTCTGCCTATAACTCTTTCTGACTGCTACTGTGACATTCTTATAACATGCATTCCTATAAGAAGAATGTGTATAACACGAGGAAAAAATTGCTACCTTTCCTTCGAAGAACAACCAGACCTTTTAGCTGTGGACTTACGCACTATATCAGATGGTTCGATTTTTAAAGCAAGTCTTCACAAACACTGCTTCCTTTTCCCACCTCTCTTTGTCTCTATAACCCTTTCTGACTGCTACCGCGCACGCACGTACAGGCGACATTCCCTGAGCGCTTCGTGACAGAAAATATATATTGAGAAATTTTTATACGTTTCTCTCTTTCTCTTCTGAAAAAAGAAAACATTTATTGCTCAACGACCCTAAAGACTATCATGCAGTGCCTTAAAACTGATTATAAAAGAAAGCTATTTTAGATACAACAATTGAGTGAATCGCTCCCTACTTTTACAATCTTAGTGACTTGTACGAGACGAATTTACATAAAACGGATCGAACTGTAGTGTTACAGTTGAGTCTACTGTATACGTTTTTCTCTTTCATTTCAAATACACTACCGCGATGCGGCGTTCATTCATTTACGTATCCTAATGCAACCAATAGATAGACTTACATAACTATGGGCTTCAATCTAACTCGTTTGGTTGCAGTTCTCTCGCCGATATTTTTGATTAAGTACATTTTTAGGAACAACGTTTTCTCATCTTCCGTGTGTTTGTTAAAGACCCCGGCATAAGGGGCACAAATACAAATGCTTCTAGAAAGTTTTGTATATAGCGAGCAAGTAAATAGTGTCTGCTTTGTGCCTTATATGAAATATAAATCAGATGAGGGTAAACTGGAATGAATACTTGGCCATGAATATCTATAACTTTTGCAATACAACTCTGGTAGAATAAAAAATTTTTCTAATGTGTGGAAAGTTATATCTTCAGGATCAGTATATATTGCTCGGTTGTTGGGTAAAGCCTCCCAATAGAACACTTTTAATATTTTCTTCAAAAAGTTATTGGTTTGGTTGTCATCTTGTAAAACCATTTTAGCATACTTTCTTGCATATTTTGAAGGCTCGGCCTATAACAAACCAATCAATTGTTAGTGGTTGCTTTCAACGGCTATGATTTCAAGTGATAATACCACAGCTGCTCTCATCAAATAAAGAGTATGCCGTTGGCTCGATAAATACTCAGCTATGCCGTATATGCTGATGGTTTGCCTGACATTATCGTAGTATACACATTCGTCATTATCTGTTGCGATTTAGTTTCGTTCTTTAATGAATTAAACGGAAGAAGTAACGCTTCCTGCTAATGACTTTCAGCTATGTAGCTCATTGCTTATAAAATTTAAAAAAATTTATTTTATGCAACATAGTTGTGCTGAAAGCTTAAAGTTACTATTGTGACACGGAAAAACTACCACATGAAGTAAGACAAACGATTAGTTAACGCGATTTGATCAAAAACTAGCGAGAATTTCTGACTTGCACCGATATAAATACTGTATTGTGCCAAATCTCCTTGTGTTCTGATATCTGATTGTATTAAGGCTGGGTTTGTTCATAGTCGAACGAACCAGCGAGTATTCATCAAAATTTTCAAAGACTTATCAGCGATTTTGTTAGAAAGTTTTTTTGAAGAAGAGAAAAAAGGTTAGGGCAGTACTGATATCCTTCAAAAGTTCAAAAAAAAATTGGAAGTGCGTGCAGAAGAAAAAGAAACCTTATGGGAGTTCTACGAAAGGGGTTTACTACCTTGTTTGCGAGTTTTGAGGAAAAAACGTTGTCGCGAGATGGCTGTATTTTGAAAGGCGGAAATTTGTTGGGAGTTCGCAACTATTGTTGCATCCCAGCTGTAGCTCGTTGAGACATTTTTTTAATTTCTTAACTCTACAAGGCTCTTAAAGCACTACGTTTTTCAACATTAAGTGAGATAAAGTCTAAATCGCGGATCAAGCCAAAAATAATACCCAAAGACCACCTTCACCTATGTTTTTCGGGACTGAAAGCAATCGTCACCAAAAGTATATTATCTCAAAAGGCTTTACATTCAAATGAATGGAATCAATGTTAGAAATGAGATAAATAATTTTTGATAAACTCAAAAATTCTTGTTACTTTTTGATCAATACGCTTACGCATCTAAACAATAATTATCATGTTTTCTCCAGTTATTGCCATCAATTGATTATCGTATAGTTTAGCTATAGAAATATTCATCGAACATAAACTTTATTTGTATTCAAAAGACAATAAACTTATATATAAGCATAAAATTATAAAAAAATGTAATAAAAATTTATAAGCACATACATCTTCTATGCGTAAACACACATTTACATTGCGTATTCATATTTAACCGTTAACACGAGAATATTCATTTGCTTTTATCTTATCCCCAAAACGATGAAACGATAATGTATCAAATTAATGCACAATTTGTTATGAGGCAATGAAAACAGATGCCCACAGAAATATCATTAAGTTTACTAAAAGCGAAAAAATTGTTGTCTACTATCTAAGGAAAGAAAATTTTAATAATCACTTTTCTCTTTCATAATTCAAGTCAGAAAGCTGCGTTCGGTACAGGGACCTGTTTTTCAACATTTTAAACTTATTTAATGCCAGTGATGGCTGACGGATAAAAAATTGTAAAATGTATCTGCTACTCGCCAAGTCTTAATGGTATGTTTTCCCTTAAATCGGATGCAGAGGAGTCCTCCAGACTTATTTTTGGTCGTTTGTAAGTGTGTGTCTTTATATTGACAGAATTAACACAATTCGGAAGACCAAATAGACCTCCTGTAAGTTAATGGGTCTCTATGAATTTGACTCCGATTTTCGAAGAGAGAGTTTAAGATGCTCAATAAAACTTTGGGTTCTTCGTTTGAAAGTATTATCCTGGAGCTCTTCGTAACTGTATAAAGGATGGAAGATCAATTGGTCATCCTCTCATAAATTATCGGACGTATGATAGTGACTCCACTGTTTTCTCAGAGAGAGTGTTATTAGTACCGTAGGACGCTAAGAATAAAACTGTGGCTTCCTCATTTGAAGGCACTATCTTGAAGCTCTCTATTACTACATAAGTGATCATATCAACGTGTTTTTCGTGCAGTATAAAGCTATAAAGGCACTGGCAGGAAAATCTACTTTTCATGCTTAATTCGAAAAGTGGTGGAGCTTAGCCTTTATGAATGAAGGACAGTTTATGCCTTAAGTTATTCAAGATCAAAATAACTATGACGGGGAGTAGAGGGACCATTGACATCGATGATAAAGCTGAATGCCGAACGCGGCCTAAGGTGAGGGCGTGGTTAGCTGGGCACTGCTTCTGTTATATTTGATTCCAATTAAGTGGAACTGTCACTGCGAAAGGCTACCAACCATAACTGATGCAACTGGGACAAAAACAGCTGTGGTATGCCAAAAATCATGATAGCCTTAGTTTTGTCAGACAGTACTGTATTGTATTGAAAGACTTCGACTGCACGCCAAGGGGATGTTTGCAGTTCTAAACTGGAATGCGTTAAGACATTCTCGGTTACTATCAACAGACATTACTTCTTCCGCTTAATGCGCATTTTCGCAGGTAATTTAGTCTTTGTTCGATCGATAGTTGCATTCTTATGAAAATATCCAAATAGAGTTTATTGTCTGCATAGCCTTTAGAAGACCGGTTGATCTTTCCTCATGAAATTTATGATACTTCAAAGAGATATTAGAACTAGCGATAGATAATATTTTAAATAAAGCCTCGAATGTCGATAAACGATAAAAGAAAGATGCAAAAAAAAAAAAAAATTATATTCGGTCGAATCTTTTATACGCATTCCCGTTATCCTAAAAAAGACAAAAAACGTAACATAACTAAACTTCATGCTCTATGACATAAAGTGGGTGCAGCTAATTTTTTCCATTTTCGAAGTAAAAGGTTTTTTCACATACGCGTTTGGGCGTTGTAGGCATGTCCTTGAAAAAGCTTAACTCAGTTCGAAATTGTTTTGCAAATTTTTCATTTTCACTAACGAGAGAACGTTTAGTATAAATGCTACACAATTGCGTAGATAAACAGGTAGAAAGACGAACAGACGGACGGACGGATGATCAGGTGCAGTCCAAATATACTTTTTGGAATTTTTCAAATTCCTATCTGCTCCTTATAAAGGCATTTGAAAAAATATAATTTTGATACATTATTTTATCGGGTAGGCGTGCGTCAATTTTGTCCATCAAATGTTCAAATTTTTATGAATTTATATGCTATAGTTTATGAGCAATAAGCAAAATATCAATTTTTTATTACTTTTGAAAAAGAGAGGTGTTCTCAGTTTACATGGTGCTGGTGGACACTTCCTTCGACCGATTTGGTCTATTTTCATTACCAACCTGCGCCCAAGGAAATTCCAATGGTTCTGCGAAATTTGAAGTCGATAGCTTCATTTGTGTCGCTAGGAAAGTGTTTACCACGGAGATTGCACAGATGGACGAATACACAAGCGGACGGAGGGACATGCTTAAATCGATTTAGAATTATATAATTTATGGGGTCTCTGATACTTTCTTCGGGGCGTTGCAAACGTTTTGACAAAATGATTACACCCCTCATCCTTCGGTGGTGGATATAAAAATCGCCCAAGTGTTGAACATCTATCTTCTTAAGCGTGTGTTTGTAAAAAGCATATTTTAATTTGAAAGATACTTTGAATTTTCTCTAAGGATCGAAAGGCTGATAATCGTCTACTAATTTATTCCCACATTAAATCATCTAAAAGTGCAACGTTATGCATTAATGAGTGAAAATATTTTCCCACATCATCTGAATATCAAACATCTTCTCTTACATGTTTTTCTAATTCAAGTCGGTCCCATCTTCAATGTATTATGTAATAATAATGATTATCACAGATATATGCGCGGCGTATCCCCCGTTGCTGACTCGTTGAATATTCAACCAGAACAAGAAGAACCGATAGCCTGTGTTGCTAGTGCTCAATGTCTCTTTTTTTAGTCTAAGAATTCAATTCATTAGTCTAAAATTAAAATATTAATAATAATAATAAGAAGAAGAAATATGTTTAATATGAAATAGTGTGTTATATAGTACATATAACTTATTCAGAAACTTCCGTAACCGAATCGTGAAATACTACGAATTTTTATAACACCAGCACGTCTAAGATTCGAATCTAGATGAGAATGAAAGATAAGGTGTTCGACATTATGCTCCATAGAGAATGTATCACCTCTGTCAAAAGGAGTAGCAACCGTTGTGGATAATTAGGGAAGGGTTGTATGTTTGGGGGACGAGTCAAGCTTAAACTTATTATAAACCGATTGAGACGTACTCATGTATTTATAGGAAGAACGGCACCTGGCGACAAACGCATATTTTTGTTATCAGCAACGTCGGATGGACGTTATGCCATAAAGTTGTTAATATGCCTCTAATTAATTAAAAAAGTTAATTATATGAATTAAAAAAAAAAATGGATGGAATGAAGCCAAAGCCGAGCTCGCTCTTATTAAATCCATCATCATAACATATGTAAAAGAAAACTTCATACACACTATCTGATCAAGATATGAAATTCTAAATTGTTTTAAGAAGAATTTGCAAAAGGCACATGCTACACACAACACAAACATAACAGGAAAATAATGGGAATATCCTCTGTCTTTGAAAGCAAAAGAAATCGTGTCTTTTGCTTTTTTATACCTGTCTCCGGAGGATGGCTGTATAATCATTCTGTCAAAACGTTAGCAATACTCAGAAGATATTTTGGACTCCATCTAAGGTCCTTATGTATCAGTATCCAATTTTGAATGCATTTAGGCATGCCCGTACGTCCGTCTGTCAGTCTTCTGCCTGTTTATTGGCTAATGGACGCAAAAATACTATTTTTGGCTTCACATTAAACAGGTTGTTACGAAAACTGGACTATAGCGGTTAAAGCATATATCTGTAGTAACGCGTAAAGTCAACCAACCTCTGTTTTCAAAACAAAAAGATGGCTATCTTGGTTGTTAGTCAGAAGAAGTAGTTAAGCATAGCAGATCCGATTACAGCCGATGATGATTTTCGTATTTGTTGTTTTTATACATGAAGTATAACAAACACAACCATTAAAATTTTTACAAACATTGAATGAACAATCCCTGCACCATCTGTGGAAAAATGGAAAAAATTTCGGCCAAGCCTATCCATCCAATAACACAGAATATCGAAATTTGGTCTTTTGTTCTTTTAAAGTCCAAATTGTTGGATGTGAAGGAATAAAATATTCATACATGGTTTCTATTTATTTATGCTTCATCATCCACCGATACATGCCGGCGGTACATGCATCAAATATCTGTATGGCATTAAACAAAATATAGACTGGAAATTATATAAATCATTCTTAATCCACATGCATAACGAAATCGATGTTGCCTTGCCGTCTGTCCGTCTGCATATTTTTCGGTGCGCTTAAATGCAATAAAATAACAATAAAATTATCTCTAAAAAGCAGTAATGGCCTGGAACTACTGATACTACAAGTTTCTAAATAAAGTTGACCCAATTTTTTTTCTTTTTTTGGTTAATTAAATTAAAACGGCCTCAAGGGAAAATGCGTATATGGGAATGAAATATTTCAAATTTCTTGAAATTAATTTACTACGAAAGTCTTAGTTGAAAGTCGCATTTCGCATCACCAGTAGATCGCAGTTAAAATAGTAATAACATAAAGTAGCGGCGGCAGTTAACATACATGTCCAAGCTCGGCTTGTTGGGAGTTGCATTGTAAGAGGGCGCTCGACCAAAAGAAAGACGGAGTTTTTGGATGGACCCCGTTGCCGTTCGGGAGGACACGTTCATATAGGTGTCTCCACCTGTCAGTCGAGTGTGCGTTTTCCCTGCACCATGGGATTAAGCCTTCACGCTCGGTGCCCATGTAAAACGCCAAGAGGCATCTGTTCAATAAATATGTCATCATCGCTTATCCTCGTTTCGTCGTAGACACTTTTCCACCAATGTTTGATGCAGAGGTTGATTTGCAAATTCCAGCAACAAAAACATAAATGAGGTAAGCGAAGTAAAGCTACGCGGAAAACCTTCAAATTTTTCTACCTGGACGTGGTGTATCCTCCCTTGTCAGTTAATCTACATTCAATCACTTGATGGTTTTTGGAATTTTGTATATTTTTAAAGTAAGCAGAAGCTACCAACCTTTTCCAGGTAGCTCGACAATTAATTACGCTTAACGGTGTATATAGTTATATAGAGCAGGTTTCTGTTTATTTTTTGAAAAACTTTAAAAGTTATTGGTGGGTTGTCGTTTAGTAATGAGTTGTGCTTAGTAAGTAAGACGTGACACATCAAAGTGAGTACATAAGATATTATTATTATTATTATTATTAAAATATAAAAAAAAAAATTATTTTACTTTATAGTGAAAATCCGAAAGAAATTTCCGGACTACCTAATAGCTTTAATTATCTAACTAATTAATTTGATGCCTCGTTTTGACATTTATGTTGGAAAGAACCAAACTTAGCTAAGAGTGACATGTTTTTCTGCGAGCAATATTCATTCATTAGGCGCCGAGCTACGAAGATTCTGAATGCTTTTATAATTTGCTGATAACTTTATTTTTGCTTCAACCTGAACTTCCGATTCTCATTAAGAGAGCTGAAATGGTTATACCCTGTACCACAAGCGGCTTGTGGTACATTAAGTTAGTGCGGACGCAAGTAAGAAGTAAAAAGAGCCGCCACCTTTTATTATACATATGAATCGATCTGTCTGTCCGTCTGGTGTCCGTCCATGGCGATGTTTGTTCAAACTACAAACCGAAAATTTTTGAGATATTTTGATGGAACTTGCAATATTAACATGCTTTGACTACATGAGTCTATTTTTTGGGCCCATACATTATATAAGATATCTCATGAGTAGTAAGGTCTTTGGAAAAAGGACTTAATTTTTAATATTTTATGATGTAAATAAATTAATTCAAGGTACCGATTGTTCAGGGCAGAGATCGCCACATATATACGTGTGACCACGATAAGCAACCTCAATATGCGGTCTTTTATAAAATTTGTGACTTTCCATTGGTCTATTATAACCAACACGAGTGAATAACTGTACTAGCTTGTAGTGGTCGCCGGGATGCGACTAAAATGTGTTTGCTTGCTCCTTTTAATTTATCGGTCTCATTATTCTTAGATTTTGCTTGATCGATTCAGCCAACAATATATTGAGAATTTCCTTACAATAATAATGATTGAGTGCTACTTGTTGAATACTTTATCGTAAAATGTTTTTAGAAAAAAAATCATGAAATTTTCTAAGACCTGCTTCTTTTGAAACCTTGGTGGGAGGTATATATATATATATATATTATATATATATATATACGTATAATATATATATAAAATTCATTCGTTGCTTTAATATCACCACATTCTTCATATGCTTCCTTTTTTTAACTGAAACTTTATTGATCTTCTTTGCTTATCATCTGTTTGTGTCGGGAAGGAAAACAAAAACCAAAAAAAAAAAAAAAATATTCAAAATAAAATTAAATACCGTTTGTAACGAATCATTGACACGCTTTGTTACTCTTTTCTCAATATTAAACACTTGAACATATATCGCGCAACTTACAAACCTAATAACAAATTGAGTAGAACGCATATCGATATCATTCGTAATTCCTTTACTTCTTTAGTTAAGTATACCAAAGCAGACAACTTTATGCAAACTGACCGTGCGTATTAATAATAACGCCACTTGAGAGAAATAATTTTGGGGCATGGAAAGAAAGAGGGCATTAAGTAAAATCCTATTATCGGAAGGTAGGAACAAAAAAAAAAACAAAAAAAAAAAAAATTTAAATAAAAAAGGCGCGTTGAAAACGCGCGCGGCCACTTCAAAAGCATTCTCGAAAACTTTGCCTAAGAAAAAAAATAAAAAATAAAAACTTGTCATCAAAACTCCAATAAAAGTACAAAAAACAAAAAAAAAAAAAAAAAAAAAAGAGAAAAAAGGAGACAAAAACGAACGTACAGGAAAGATGCACATTGTATATATATGGAAATCTTGGCATACAAGAGAGCTACACGTAGACACGCATATAAACAGATAGATGCCTACATATTTAAAACTCGTTAAGAAAATTAAACAAACACGCGGTTATAAAAAAAAAAAAAATCAATTCAAAAAAATCAAAACCCCTTTGCATTATATTCACATATAAACAGACATTTGGGCTCTCGCTCTCCCTCCTACCCTGTTATAGACACATCAACAATTTGTCACATGGTATTCAAAACAACAATAATAATAAAAACAATACCGCTGTCTGGCGAAAGAATGATGTGATGATGAGAAGACACTTGACGTTATGACGGCACGCAACGCAGGATTCTTTTTGTTTTTTTTTTTTTTTTTTTTTATTTTATTTTACTAAACCACATGAAAAACTAACACTTGAGTGAAGAAAAGGGAAATAAAATGTTAAGTAGTTCTGTAAACCAAGGAAATTATGATGTGATGCTCTTTTTGTTGCTTTTTCTTTCTATACATAAATAAATGTGTATGTGTATTATCGTATGATCGTTGAAAAGTTCGACTAATGGAATTGCAACAAAGACGATTAACGTATTATGGAAATAATAATGGTTTAATTGAAATAATGAGAGAGTTTAAATACACACACACACACACATACGCTCATACTCATCTGCCCATAGGGCTATCCCCCCGCAACACCTTCTTACTATCCTGGTTAATTACTTCCCCTACAGGAAATTTCGATTTGAAAGAGAAGTAGGGTGTAGAGCGGGTATTGCAGGACGCAGTCCTACTGATTCCTTCCACGCTGGAACCATTCTGATATTACCACTACGAGTAGGGCGACTAAAACGTCTCATTCGGCCATCTATAGAATCATACAGCAGATACTTGGTGAACATGTCATGACGGCAGACCTAGTAGGCCGTTTTGAAATAAAAGATGTGACGGGATTGATAAGCATCCTAAAGCGGATGGATCTTTTTAGGCCGGATTGCCAGATGAAATAGTAATATAACTGTAGAAAAAAGTTGAAGGAAATAACTGTTTTTATATATTTTTTTTTAACGATCAATCAGACTCCGAGAATGTCCTTTATACGTGTAACAGGGTTATGATCAAAATAAGATGAGGCAAAAGAAGAAATAAGAAATGGCCGCAGTCTTACAAGCGATATGTTTTAAGTCTACGCTGCAGCTACGAGCTTTGAACATGCGACCTGGAGTACCTGGAGTGCATTGTTGCCTTAAGAATTGAAAGAGTTGCAAGTGACCCATTTGTTCTTAATACTTGGCAAACGATTCGACCGAGATCGTAAAGGAATGATTTCGGTGAGTTGATTCAAAGCTGACAGAGGAGAAAACGAAAGCTATCCTAATAAACTCAAGGCAGAAAATATTATAACAGCAATACTTATACAGCATCTCAAGTGAGAATAAAATATTTGGGTATAACGATCTGCACTAAACATAGGGAAAGGTAGAAGAAGCTTAAAAAGCCTTCTACCTAATGCTCCATGGAATCCTATTTACTGCTGTAGGGTAATCATTAAAAAACTTTCCCACTTGGCGAAGCGAACTCAAGATTCTATCCATGCAGCATATTGATTCTGTGATCCAAGCGGTTGTGCGGCATATTACACTAAGGGTTTTATAAGGCGAGTTACAACACACGTTGTCTGCTATAGCTAAACAGACAGCAAAATTTCGCTTGTTTATTAAGTAATATGTAGAGGAAATAAGCTGAATATGCGATACCTACAAAGGCTTAAGCTACAGGCTTGTTCTATAGTTCTTGCAAGAAGGCAGGGATTATCTGTTCGAAATATGAGAGCAAACGTTGCGAATTACAAAAGAAATTTGGAAGATATGCTCTCGTAAGGCTTGAATTTCTCAATCATTGATACAGGTATACAGATGGCGTCTAAACGCTAATACATGGCAATGGTTAAAGTAGCGCTTCGTGTTTAGCGGATTGGAAGTTAAGCTGGTTTCTACTGTCAGTAAGTAAGGCGATTAAAGCCAGCAAATGAGTTAAAACGTTCTGCCTTGATTGATAGGAAAGGTGTTGGCTTTCATCATGGCTGGAGTGGAGAATTCTGCTCCACTCTTCACTATATAGCTCGCATTTTTCCACGTCTGACTATCAGTTTTTTCGTTCCCTGCAGAACTTTGCTGCCTGATGTAAGATTGGCTTAAAAGAAAAAATCCGTGAGAATTGTTTTATTCAGTTTTTCACCCAGAGATCGTAAAGACAAAGAATACCAGGGTAAAAGGATACCGATCAAGATGCCATAGATTTGGCTTAATTTAACTTTATTTCAAATTCAAGAAAAAGAAGTTTATATGTATGTGTATATATATATATATATGGGGGATTACTTTTTCTCTTCTCTATCCACAAGAATGTGAACCTTACTTTACTTGCTTACTTTACTCTGATCTGTGCCTTTGAAATGTAGCGCATTTCATTTAATGCATTTTCGAGTGGATCAATTTGTCTACACTTCAGAGTTAAAAGTTTCATTTCTCTCTTTTTGTCTCTCTTCGTCCATCTGTTCATTTGTTGTGTGTATTTTTGCCTTTCAAATTTACTTAAAAAAAAAAAAAAAAAACAGGAAGATCTTCGTTTACCCCATTCATGCCGTATATACGTTAAAGAAGATCAAATACATACACACGTATACGTATATATATATATATATATACAAAGTCCAATAAATATATATATATATATAAATTTTAAAAGTAATGTGGCTCTGCCAACGGCAAAAACAAAAAAGAAGAAAAAAAGCAAAAAAAATCTTAATAACTTATGTGACCATTACCTCGACCGGATTACAGTGAATAAATGCTTTATTTTAAGTGTAAATAAAGTCTCGTTGGTGTATGTCAGTCAGTCGCAGCGAACCCCACCCCATTCACTGTTTTGTTGCCCCATTTAATTTACACTAAATCTTAATGTTTAATGCTCGGCCAGTTATTGCTAATTATCGGCTTATGAAAGCTAATGGATATTCATTCATTCCATATGCTAACAAAAGTATATATATATATATACAGAGTTGTATGTAATGCGAGTGTAATTTCAATGATTTAATTCTATTTTAGAGACAATTATTGCCATTTTTATTGAGCAGAATTTTATTTTATATTAAAATTAATAGAAATTTATAATTAAATTTTAAAATCCAAGCAAGAAAGGAGCTTTATACGACTGGAATCAAGTTTTTTAATATCCACTATACCCATCACTAGCTTCACTGATTGATATTTGATTGCAGAAATCCTTTCGCAAGTTTGCGTTTCCTTAAAGAGGATTACAATCAAATCCGACATTTCGCTCGTCTCGTAAAGTTGTACACTAAATTTCGTTTGTTCAAATGCCGCTGGCTGTAGGGAATAACGATCACTCGATCTACCTCTTTTACGCATGAATAGCTGAGTGGGTAGGTAACATGACTATCGAGTCGGTGTTCGCGGGTTCAAGTCTCAGTACGGTAGAGTTGACTTTGCTTGTAGTTAGGTAGAACACATACTGATTATCTACCCCTTTCAGGCGCATGTCCGCTTGAGTAGTCGAGTGGGTAAGTAATGCCATTAACGAGTCGGTGTTCGCGGGTTCAAATCTGAACGCGGTAGAGTTGATTTCGTTTGTAGTTCTAGGGAGAGCTCAGGCGAGCAAAGATACAACACTCACAAGGATGCGGCGGCATCGGTGTCTCTTCCTCTTTCCTCACTTCTTTCCGATTGGCACGGTATAACACGAATAGCGTACATTCCCTAAGTAATCGATCATCTAATGCCACATTGTAGCAAGTATAGCTCGCTGAAGAGCAAATCATGGTTAGTAAGCCGACTATGAAGTTTGTGTTCGCGGATTCAAATCTTTGTACAGTAGAGTATACTTTTGCACGCGGTTCTAGTGAGACCTCAGAGCGCACAGGTGCAACACACAGCTACTAGACAGCCGTCGTTTCCCTTTCTCTTTCTTTTTCCTCACTTCTTTCCGACTGTAGCACCGTACTACACGAACGGGGTACATTCCCTAAGCGTTTGGCCTTACAACGTCATATTATAGCAAGTGTGGTTCGCTAGAGGGAAAAGTCGTTTCGTTCGATATATATATCCTATTCATTCGATATTTTAATGTGCAGATCAGACAGTGCGAAAAGTATTTTCTATCTAGTTGTTAAAATGTCTCCAGAAGTCCTTTACCATTTAAAATTTGTTTCTTTAGTTAAAAAAAAAAAAGAATCCTTAGCGTGGAAATGTGCGATTTGCATGCATATATCGTATATAATTCAGAGCGTTTCGTTGTACCGATTTGAATTTTGTTATTAAAGATTTGATTATAAAGCTTATCTCAGGATTGAATTGTAGATTGTCACATTCAAGCGTCCGATCCGTGTGTATGCGGCATTTTGTTAGCTCTTAGTGAATTTCTAACCCGATTTAATTGTTATCGAGTTCATCGATTAAAGGAACTTTTAAGATCTGCTTGAAGCATTCACAATTCCGAACCTAAAGCTTAGCCCTAGAATTAAGCTGACTCTTGATTTCTATTAAGGAGCAAATTAAAACTAAACTTCAATCTTTATGGTACCCATACGTTGGTTGATGTGGAACTTTACCCATGCTCTTCGACAGTTTTAGCTGCTTTTGAAACTTAAGCAGAATCAATTGCATTCTTTTGGATATAGTTGAGGGATTTTAAAAGTAATTCGATTGGCGGACAGACAAAAAGAAGATGATACTCGGTGCTATATGATTTATGAAACTCTCGAAGCGTATTACAATGAGTTAAAATATTTCAAAAAACTAGTTCATCTCGTCTTCTGAATATGGAGACTAGGCTAAATATATGCTATAAGTAGATTGTCTGAACAGTTTCCGGTCTAAAGAGGAAGATAGTAGCATTTATCCACAAATATCTTTGTACTTGCCCTAGCGAATACCCATAGATTACGGCGCGCAATAGTTGTTTGCCAACCGTCTAAATGTGTCAATGTCAGTATATTTGTGAAAAAAGAAAAAATTACGTACCCGGAGAAGCAGATGAGTTGGATCCTGTGTACTGGTCGGTCAAGCACACGGTCAAGTTTTGGAAGTAAGGGATTATCAGTTTGGATGAGGACGATCGTTCGCAGCAAAAGTCAATGAGGACGTTTAAGTTGACTTTAAAGCAACTATAGCCGTTGATAGAATTACGGTTAGAGAATTGCTGGAGGCTATCAAGATGTGATGCGTGTTTGTATGGAAAAGCTGAGCGCACTTTGGGTGTCATGCTTGTTCAAACGACGAGTCGCAAATCTATGGATGCAATGGCAACATTGCATGAATTGAAGTTCAACTCACTTACTCTGTTTTCTATATTTCACCCTACAAGCAACTATTGCAACAATCTTAAAAGGGTGCTCCGGAAAATGGATTTAGATCAAATCAATAGTTAGGAGGGTATTTCGAAGGTCTTCTCTGTATCTAACCCCACAAGCGACCTTTACAGCAGTCGAGGAATCTCAAAACTATGCTTCGGAAAATGGGTTTGGATCAAATCATTAGTTAGTTATGGACAAAGGAGGGTATTTCGAAGGTCATCTCTTATGAATATTATAAAGGAGCTTACCATTCTTAAAGGAGTCTACGTTAATGAACAAAATCGAATTTTGCAAAATATTTTATTTAGATCGGAAACTATTCAGCCATGTTTCTTATATTAACATTTGTCAATTATTCGCTAAGATAATAGGAATACCCTGTAGACCATCTATATGTATATGTATTCCTTAATAACAGAAATATCGCAAAAATGATTTCATAATATTGCTTTATCTGTCTAACTGTCCTTCTATTCAAATTACAAAAACAAAACTCTGGATTTTCCATTTCGACATTAATTTTTTTTTTTTTTTTTTTTTTAAATAAATTTTTTAAATTTATATAGTTGCGTTTCATTTATTTTAACATTATATTTCTATTGTTACATTGGCTTTAGGAACAATAAATTTTGTCTGTTCGATACAAAATTTACTTATTATTTTCTTAGATAAATTGTAAATTATATATGCAATTAAAAAAGAAAAATGAATAAATGAAAAAAAAATTAAAAAAAAAAACATCAAAACTCTGTCTTCAAAAATCAATCCGAACAACAGTTTCACTTCTATGCAGGAAACTACCGAATAATTATTTGATTTTCTTAGATTATAACAAAAAGTTGTCGAATGTCAGATGTTTTTCGAATCATTTTCCCGGATTTAAAAATTATAGGCGAAAAGATGGAAAATCTCGTCGATGTTTTTTCGAGATTGTTTCAATTTCTTCCACATTGTGGACATGCATATGGACAAATCACAGCCATCTGGTAACCGTGGAAACGTAAGCGATCAAGGAATATTTGCGCCAAACTTTAGCTTCTTATGTTCATTTTTGAGATAATTTGACAGAGAAAAGAAATAAAGGCTGTTTTAGTTTTAAAGGCTTTTTGACATGCGTCAACCGTCGGCTGATTTAGTTTCCATTCAAATGCCTTAAAATAAGATTTTTTAGTAAGCATCGTCAGTTTTTAGAAAACTTTTGTTCACTGTTGTGGACATAAAGTTGTGGTTTGTAGTCATAGGTTAAGTAGAGGTTGCTTTGCAAGACTTGCTAAAAGAAGTCATAATTGTAGACCCTAGTATACACCACCCTACCCTTCGGGTGTTCTTACAATGACTTTTTATGATGATGGAAAGTAGTCAACGAAGTGGTTCCATCCGAACCATTTTCAGTAGCCTTCGTTCTTGGGCCAAAACACATCGACGTACCAGATTTCACTTGAATATGTATGATAGGACGGCTTGTAGACTGAACAAAAGAAAACAAGACGGTTAGAGGGACAGACAAATTTAAGTAACGACTTCAGAAAATGATTCTGAATCGATCGCCACACACGTGCGCAGGGTTAATATACTCTTGCACCGCAAGAAAAATTTTCTTACGCCCTTTAAGATATGTGCTTTCGTCGTAGAAGTTCAAACAGCAATATATTTTCTATAAATTGTCAAAAATGACCCAATATTTAGTGCGCACAAGATGATATCACCTTTTCAAGCTTATGCAGTAGCGTGATGGACGTTTCTAACTAAAGCAAACAGAGTATCAAAATTAGCTTAAATTTGCCAACGCTGTATAAAAAAGTAGGATAGCTTCGAGAAATCTCTTACAGATAATCTTGGTTGCTTTTGCAACTTGGAAAATGCTATTAGGACAGGTAAGACAAGTAAGACATAAGCAAAAGCATGGCAGCTTAGACTGAGAATCTTAAGGTAATCAGGTAATGCAAAGAACTTGAGCATCATTTGCTTCAAAGGTTGTAAAGCTAAAGCGGAGGATGGTTATCTGCGACTTGGAAAATACTAATAGGAGCCAAGTAAGCGATAAGCATAAGCACGGCTATATGGACTCAGAATATTAAGCTAATTAGGCAATGCAAAGGTTTTGAGGGTTATTTGCCTCGTAGGTAGTAAAGCTAAGGCAGAGCGTAGGTATTTGATTTAAGCACTTTTGCGGACTGCCATCGGTTTATAATGGTATCCGCAAACAATCTTCACTTGGACTTATTGCTCACTATTCAAGCTACCCCGCAACAAAACTTGACACATTCTTAGCAAATATTTATTATTGAATCGTTTTGCTTTTGAAATTCTGACAGATCGTTGAGTGTTTTTATTACTGAATCTCTCTGAGAGGTCCGTAGAAAAATTGCACTAGGTATTGCTATTAGTTGTTTTCCTTTTTCCGAATATATTGTAGATATTTAACCGAAAAAAGAAAACTTAGAAGAGTACAGATCTAAGGTTACTAATCATTTAAGCCATCGACTTTATTGAAAATTGTACCGGACTTGAGATTTGAAGCCAGGACCAATGAATTCTTAGTCGGATATATTAAATATAAAAATATCGTTTACTAAACAACAGTTTATGTCAAGTTGAAGGTTTCATAAAAGTTTGCAATCTAGAGAAAATTTAATCATACCATAGAATATTAACATATTCGCGGACAATAGAAATTTCAATGACATAAGAAAATTGACAATCAATTTATTATAAGAACACTTGTGACATTTGAAGTTGGATTATAAGGGTAGCTCTAGCATAATTGTATGTACACAATGAATGCCATAATATCAACGATGATACAGAGACAATTTTTCAATTAACTATCATTAATAAATTAAAGTTATATGAAATTAATTAAAAAAAATTATCTTCAAAATTTAAAATCCCATAGCAATTACGTCATTTTCCAACGCAAGGAAATTGAATACTGTAGGATTTACGTGCGCGTAGAATCATTGTGTTATCTGTCATTAGTGATATCAATCAAGACTAAATTCGATCAGCACTTAAAGACAATTAATAGATCAGACGTTACCTCAATATTAATTTCACGAATTTAAGTAAAAGTAGACATCGGTATTAGTTTCTCCTGGAGAAACTCTTGAGATGCTAGACATAACCTCAATATTAATTTCACGAATGTAAGGAAAAGTATACATCGGAAGTAGTTTCTGTTGAAAGCTTTCACTCAAGAGATGTTAGACATAACCTCAATATCAATTTTAC
>NW_023998457.1:2387096-2444272 GCF_014805625.2 Glossina fuscipes
ATAACCTCACTATCAATTTCACATATGTAAGTTAAGGTAAACATCGGTAGTGGTTTCTATTGAAAGCTTTCACTTCAGAGATGTTAGACATAACCTCAATATCAATTTCACCAATGTAAGTAAAAGCACATATCAGGGGCGGATTCTTCTGGAAAGTTTCACCCATGAGCAGCTAGACATAACCTCACTATCAATTTCACGTATGTAAGTTAAGGTACATATCAGGAGTAGTTTAGGAAATTTTTCTTCTGAGGATTTTCATCGCCGAATGACAATTCGTTTGTCCAAGAAATCATTGCAACTACAAGGACAATAATCGTTTGAAAACTGCACAGCCCATACATAACCTCAAAATTGGCATTGCAAGCCCAACTTAGTCTAACTAGTGTGAAACGTAAAGAAGCAATTTACAGTATTTCCTTTGCGAAAGTTTTTTCTTCGCCGTGATCGTTTCCCTAATAAATTCTTAACGTTTGTTGACTCTCAACTGGCCTTTAGTTTTGATAGACATATCATTAGCAACGCTTTAGTCGACATTCATCGGCATTTGAGAGGGAAATAATCGATAATTAATATTCCGGTCCGATTAAGGAGAGAACAGAGCGTTCCGAACCTTCCCCGACATACGGGCAACTCCCCTTTCCTCCCGATTTCCGCTCTCCTTTGCCTTACATTACATTGCAATTGGAATTTTTGCGAATTTTAGTTCAGTTTTTAGTTTCTTAAAGGAAATAATTTGCAATCCATTGAGTTTATCTGATAAATATTATAAATCTTGTTAGGCGATATCCGATAATGTTTGTGTTCTTAATTTTATAAACCATATTTAATTTGCTTATATCTTTACTTTTAATTTATTAAATGCATGGAATTTTTCAATCAAACTTGACTTACTTCCTTGTCCATAAGAAAAACTCCCATATTGCGAGTTATGACAGATAATGTTATTTAAAAAAAAAAAAGAAAAAAAAAAATATCAAAAAAAAAACCACAAACTTTAATTTATTTTATTGCAACCATTTTAATATTTTAAGTTTTCTTTTCACAAAAAATATTTTTATAAATTTACGCGCACACATACACACGCACATCGTATATTATAATATTTACTGAGCACAAAATTAAAAGAAATAAATTTTGATATCGAAATATTTTATGCGGTAACAACATTATTATGATACCATTGGTTTCGAACGAAAATTGAAGGGAAAACACAGGTAAACACAGACGAACTAACTTCACTGAGGCCAGTTATGATACTAAAGTAAACTAAACACAAAAAATCTTAATCCAGAAATCGTTTGAGGTGAGGAAATCCACAACAGGGCATTGATTCATTTTGTTATTGTTGTTGTTGTTCGTCGTTGTTGTCGTTGTTTTAAGAGTTTTAAGAGTGCCAGTGCTTAAAAAACAACAATAACAACAACAACAACAATAACAATAATCTGAAGTGTGGACACGAAAATTCAATTTCATCAATGAAACGAGAAAGAAGAAAAGAAGGTATGACGAGAGAGTGTGTTGGTGTTTGTGTCAACGTAATTGTAATATTTGGGCGTTGAACAGAGACAACGAATGCAAAAATACAAAACTCATATAATAAAATGCCTTCAATACACAGGTAAATGCATACAATTTGTACTCAGGACAAGGCAACGGTGACAATTGAAAGAGAAGGAAAAACGAGTCAAAAAATTATAATCGCCTTCAGGCGAATCTTTGATACCTACCACCTTAGTATAAAATATACATATTTGAAAGGTATGTCAGTTACCCAAACAGTCAAGTTTCATATCGAGCTTTCATATGCGCGTTAGATACATTCCTGTTAAGATATAAATTAATATCACCTATAAAGCTTCAATTTTGCCTAGTTTTGGCGATAAGTCCGAAGTCTCGATAGTCAATGACAAGCGATAAATAAACAGACAGACATCCGGAATGACGGAAAGAAAAGCACTGATTGAAAGACACGCGGATAGGTAAGAGCACAAATTATCCGACACACAACGATTTGTGTACATAAGAGAGACAGGCATAGAGGGAAACGGACACATGGAGGGACACATAAGCTGAGTGAAAGGCATAGGCACAAACACACGGAATGGCAAGCACACGGAGTGACTGGCATACTATGTAGGAGACGCATTAAATGACAGACACTCTGAACGCCAAATATACGGAGCGACAGATATAAGGGGTGCCGGACATATGGACTGGCAGACAAAAGGAGCGACCGACATACGGAGTGGCGCACATACGGATGGACAAACACGCAGAATGACAGACATGCGCACGGAGAAACATGCCGAGTTACACACATGCAGAATGACAGACATAGGAAGCAGCAGGCATACGGAGCGACAGATATAAGGGGTGGCAGACATACGAAATGACAAAACATACGGAGCGATAGGCTTACGGAGTGACAGTGAACGCCAGACTTGTGGAGCGACAGATATGAGGAGTGCCAGACGTATGGGGTGACACACACGTGTAGGGACTATCATACGGCGGCAGCTATCGAGAAATAGGGAGACAGCCGTGCGGACAATTGTGACATACGATAACGAGACGAGGAATGACCAGATGAAGATTGAATCGGAAAATAACTCAAGTAGCATGTACGGCATCTTTAATGCCCTTTAGGGTCGACATATACTAGCCTTCATTCGCGATCTATAGACGTTAGATACTATCACCTGTAATGTAAGTGTGTAGTGTGTAATTACTTATTCCATTTTTCGGAAAAAGGCCTTGATTTGAAGAGGTTAGGTAAAATATATTTTATTGCCTGCCATTAGAGCTATAGATTTTTTCCATGCATACCGTGCCAATACGACAAGTTCTGGTTCCGAGGATACCCCCAAAAAGGTTTCATTTTTTCGAATATTGTCATAAGAACTGAAGCTCTGCTCAAACAAACATGAGTAATCGATTGAAACTTATGTTATGTAGAATGCGTAACATACCGTGAATGCTTGGAGAGGGTAACACATTCTAGTTCAGGGCTGATGAACTTTCTTAAGTTTTCCTATATTTGGCTGAAAAGTCAACGCAGTCTAGATTTTGTTACATTGCAGAGAGTAAAGCTTAAAGCCTTGGAACAGATGACAATAACCTATAGTTAACTTAGCTCCAATAGGGAGGCACGGGCGTTCACCTCTGTCGCCAGTATGTAGTATGCCTATTCTTTTCGCCTGTATGACTATCTTTTTTGGCAAAAACATCAACTATATGCGGTCTTACGAAAAAGAACGTTTCGTATACTTCAGCGGGATCAGATATACCCTTGGCTAAAGTTTAACAGTAACATTTTCGCATGGAGAAGTCACAATTTTTCTAAGGATTACAAGCAAAGTAAAAGCTATCTCTTAGAAAAGCCGATGAGGTATTATTTCTACACCTGTTACGATTTGCTTTGCGCGAATACTTTTGGCAAAGATCCTTGGGCATATTTTTCATAAGTTTTTTTAACCATTCATACGAAGTGTTAGATATTTTAAGATTTCAATAGGGAGATGATCAGATGAATCTCGGAAATTTTCTACTAGGTCGTGCTATACTGATGTTGTTACGTTTTACAAGAGAATAATCAAAAGAAGCTATATTCGGCTTGTATTGTATTTCTTATTAGCGACTCGTTGTTGGATATTTGGGTTGCGAATAAAACGGTAATAGCTATATATATATCCTATCCTGCATCATTTTTTCTTGCTATATATGTTTAAAATGACATATTTTTATTTACTTGCCCACTCATACATGTATGTTTACCAACTCAACTCATGCGATCCTAGGAATCGTTTTTAACTCACGGATGGAATAAAAAAAAATCTTCGAAATCTAGTATGCATTGGAGACAAGGCTTTAACACCGTCAAAGCGTTTTCGACGAAGACATAAACCGAGAGGCAGGCAGGTTTGAGTAAAATATCTCTGATTAAGCATTTTTATCCCTGCGAGTGCTTGGATGCTTTAGGCGATTAAAGAAAGAAATCGCATCTAACCTCAATACTAACCAATCTACTATTAACGGAGATTTTATTCTATAATCTGCTCAACGGCTCCAGCAAAGTATGTTCCCTGTCTCTTGCACAAAGACTTCGAAGATGTTATACCACTTGTGGTACAAGGGCGTATGAGGGTTGTGGGGATATATGCGACACCGAGGCGGACTCGAGACGAAGTTGCGTTTTATTTCTGAAATGATCCGCCTGGGTGGCCGAGTAGGCAAGAGTCTCGACTAGCAACTCAGTGGTCGTGGGTTCGAATCTCAAGTGCGGTAGAGTTTTTAATAAAGGCCGATAGCCTTAGATGCTAGTGCTTTTAAGAGTTTAGTCTTAGAATTTATTTCTCTGGCGAAATTAATAATAATAATAATAATAATATTTCTGAAATGATCTAAGCTTGATTGACTTATTTTGGAATGATTGAAGCTTGTCCGTCCGTCTGCCCGACTTGTTTTTCAATAACAGATCGCAATTTTGATGGAATTTGGCACACTGACGGAAGAACATTATTGAAAATGGTTCGGATCGGACCACTTTTTCGACCCTATCCCACTCGTTATATGAATAACTGTAGAATGATGTAGAGTATTTAATGCTGGGCTGTTACCAATTAGTGTTTTTACTTGCCTTCATAATTAACATAAGTACGGATAGGATTCGAAAAAAAGGGTATTAGAAAATACGATCAGTACTTATTAACACATCGAGTACCCGCCTAAATAATAATTGTAGTAAAAAATTTAACCATTCTTTACATTACTTATATATAACCATTTTCTTATTGTTTACAAACGTAAGAACAAACTTAGCATATCGCGTCTTTCCCATTGTGTATTCGGAAATGGAAAAAAAAAAACAAAAGAAGGAAAGTGCGTGTTGGTGACTTACAATAAATACATGAAACAAATTAATATAATTTAAATAAAATACAAATAAACTAGTTTAAAACACAAACACTGCATTAAGTGAATCATTTTTTCTTTTAACTTTTTCATCTCTTTCTTTCTCCCTTTCTCTCTCTCTCTCTCTCTCTCACACACTCTCTGTCTGCATGTATGTCTTTATTGCCCTTGTCTGCCTCTTACGTTGTAGCAACTACTTAAAGCCACACCACTTAACCATATATAGATGAAATCAATGTTTACGATTGAAGATTAAAGATTGCCGACGCAATATTTTTATTATAGTAATTATAGTATTTTTACAAATTTTTTTAAAATCAATTTTTCCTTTTAGAGAATCTTTATCCCTATCAGGAAGATCAATGACTCTTTCAATCAGAACTAGAAATGACAAACATTAGTAATGATTTCCACCACGACACGAACAATAATGGAAGGAGACAATGCATTAGCGCTATTATGCATAACATGCACGCTGTACTCTTAAGAAACGCAGAGAAGAAAGAAAAAAAAGGAAAATCTCTTCTAAAGTGAAGCATAAAAAAAAGGTTAAGAAAAAAAAAACAACAACAAATTTGTCATAAAAATGTAAAAGAACTATTAAAAAGTATTTTACATACGTTGATGGCTGTTTGTTTAGATTGTTTTGTTAATTTGATTGCAATTAAGCCAAGTTTTCACTTAAAACTTTCCATAGACCTATTTGCAAGCAAATCATTTAAACAAAGCAAATAATTTCAATCCAAAGAGCGATATACTAGCTCGATGCATAGAATCCACTAGAATTGAACTACGCTTAGAATTGAACAACGTTTCCAGGTATCTAACCAAGATAGTAAATGACTTCGGATACCGGATAAGAAAGTAAGAACATCAAAATTTACATTAGCCATTACATTACATATACATGGATGGCATAAAGCTGGGTTCTCACAACAAAGAAAAGCTACATGGAGTGCTACGAATGATCCAATAACTTAGCACAGGTATTGTAATTGCAAGACAGTAAACATTACGTCCGGAAAACTCTGTGAAGACGACGGCTTACTTTTCCTCAACGCTGACGGGATAATGTTTTTAAATGAAATAACACGAACCTAGATGAAGCAAACAGAGCAATGCGAACCACCATTTACAAGTGCAACGTGTACCAACCACACAGCGCGAATCAACTCATCGCGCCAAATTGGCGGCAGACTTATGCCGAAAATGCCGAAATGGTATCAAAACAGTACATCGTATTATCACCGAATGTACCACACTAGCTATCTCGAAATGCCTGAACAAGCACAGATTGTGTCGACGTTTAACGTCGACGGCAATCATCAACCTTACAATACAATCCTGCAGAAGAGAGAGTCCATATGCCAACCACTAGGTACCAGATTGATTTAAACCTTCCGCTTCGGACAGGCGGAGGCCTATCAAGCACTTCTAATCATTTAATGCCTCCACATTTGGGGATAACTACAGTCACTATTAGTACCGCCCAACAGAAGCGCCCAAGCGGTCAAGCCTTACACGTTGGTTAACCTGTATGATTCAACCAGCTTCCACCGAATGTATGTACCGATGGTATGTCAGATGCAAGCGTCCCTCCGAAGGCAACCACAAAACGTTGCTAAATTAATGTTGTTGCCTAAGCAGGGTACTCATGACTTTGTGAGCGGGCAACCTGATCCCCGTGGATTTCGTAGTTCATAGCATGCTTTAGAATTGTCACCGTGTGCGAGTCATTATGTTCATAATTTCGTAATTGCATTTTTGATATTCCATACTTTAGGAAAAGCGGCTGCTATTGCTCTCCCCATTGGATTTATTGTACTACGAGAAGTAATCAACCCATCTCATGCTAGGCTCCCATCACATTACACTATCTTTAGCTTTTCTACAATCTACTGGTTGTGTGTTCTAGACCTCCTAAGTAGCTGACTAAGTGGTGAGGAAGTCTATCCGCGGACGAGCTCCGATAGGCTCGAAGACCCTACAAGGAAAGGAACCCCGTCGCCGGGAAAACCTGAACAAGCACAACCAGGTGTGCAAAAGAGTACATCAAAGATTGGCATTGAAGCATGATACACAAATAGCACGAGCGAACGCCATGCCACCAATAAAAAACGAGAAAGCTACGTTGCACCCAGACAGACAAGTCAGAACTGAATCGATAATCGACACGTGACCGCTATATTGCAAGCACCGAACGTCGTGCTAGAAATAAATAACGAGAAAGCTGCGTTGCACCGGGATAGACGAGTTATAATTGAACGACCAATTAACACCAATAAGCCGGATATGATCGTACTAAACTGGCAAAACAAGATAATTCGTACTATAGACATCATAATCCCGCTCAACCAAAAGAGCAAACGACGATTGCAAAACGTATGGAACTGCCACATAAGATAAAAGTTATGTACAATGTGCATAATCGGGTGTAATACGCCCGTGGATGAGTGAATATCCGTCTCTAAGCTAAGGAGAAACACAATAATAATAATAATAATAATAATAATAATAAGTACAATAACAACAAGGACAAAAATAATAACATTAATAACAGCAATAGTAATAATAATAACTTATTATAATACAATAATAATGCTTTTAAGATAAGATTTTCTTTTGTATTTTCCACTTCATTAGATTAGCGTTTCCATACCTATCTTCTTTCTCGAGGGTGATAAGACTTAAGTCACAGTAGCCGCCGCCACTATCGTCATGGTTTTAGTTCATGTTTTTTTTTCTTCCGTTTACTATTTCCAGGAAAGCACGTGCTACTTACTCTTAGTAATTATGTAATAATGTGCGTTCGTTTTCTTATAAGGAAATGCATTTTGTTCATAAGATAACGCAGGTATCGAAGCTAACCGTAAAAACTTCACTTTTCATTATACTTTTATAATATTGAAAGTCTTTTGTCTTGAAGCGTACTCCTTAGATCAATTTATAGAAAAAAAAAAAAAAAAACATAATCATATGTGATTAGATCAATTTATAGAAGAAAAAAAAAACATAACCATAAGTGATTAGATCAATTTATAAAAAAGAAAAAATACATAATCATATGTGATTATGTTTGTTCATACCCAAAACAAGAGAGGGTTAAAAAGCTAAATTAAAAAAGTGTAGAAATAATTAAACTAAATTTCAAATCAATTTTATTTTTCTAGATAAAGTTTCGAGAATATTTGAGATGCCTTAGGGTAAAGACAATTAAAACAAGTAAAAAGACAACTCATCAATAACATGCGGACATAAGGACAGAAAAGCCGAAGATGATTCTGAATCAATCGATATAATAAAAGGTGGATGTATTGCAAGTCTATCTCAAAATAAAAGTTAGTAACATCTCAGGGAGTAATGGTTTTTCTGGTATCAATGATAGTAGCAGCGTTGCCATTGCTTAATTTCTCTTTCATTCTCATTATTATTATTACTATTATTATTAAAATTATATTGTTTTTTGGTGTGATGTCACCCTATATAATATGTGTCTAAGTGAATATGCGCTATGGTCAACTTATATGTAACTGTGTATGTAAGAAAGACAATTAATGATCGTGGGGTTTTTTTTTCATCGTGTATTTCATATTTTAATATCATAAATATTTCAATATATTGCAGTGAAAACATTATAATGTACCCTATACCACTTTGCTTAATACAGTTATACATATAACGACCCTTCAAAATATAGACTTCTTTGGTCCAGTCATTGGAGGGAAACATGTCAAAAAACCGTAGGTTGAAAAAGAAGTCCCAAAGCGGACGAACGGGTAGGCAAGCAGAACGCGAATCTAAATCGTCCGGTATAATCCAAGGTCGATCTATCTCAAGTCCTACCCCCACATCCCGAAAAACTTCCCATCTCTTATATCGCAGGTAGTGCAGGATACGATTAATTAGAAGTTTTCGCTGGTCTTGTGGTGAATCTTGTTTTCTTTGCACACAAGATAACGTACTTTTTTCTTAATTACATGCATTGACTGGATTAGTATAAGATTCTTACCAAATGGATGAAATTAAAAGATATTTTGTTTCCTTACCCATCACCAAAGACTAAGAGATCAAAATGCTTGTAACACCCAGAAGGTAGTTTTAAAGACCACAGAAAATATGTATATTCTTGATCGGCTTCCAATTCTGAAGTATGTCCGTCTGTGTAATATCTGTTGAAAAAATTTTCTTAGCGAAAGAAATGAAATTCGGCTGAAAGGAAGTTTAATTGGAAGCTCTTGCATCACATATTGATGTTGAAAATAGGCCAAATCGGTCGAAGGACAGGCCTACAGTGTCCGAATAATTTGCATACATATATAAAGTGTTGGGACAAGTAAACATGTCAATGGCAGTAATTACTACTTGTCTATCAAGACATCTCGACTGCCAACTTAATGGCCGTGGGTTCAAGCCCCTAGTGTGGTAGAGTTCTCATAAAGCCGATAGCCTTAAATGCAAATGCTTCATGGCTTTAGGTTTGATATTCATTTCTATGGATTCAGGACGTGAGCTTACGTCAACCAAGGCTAGAATTTGATATGAGACGAATTCATATCAGCGGTTACCAAGAATAGAACTTTAAAAGACGAAAGAAGAATCGCGAATGCGTTAAAATCGTTTTACTAGCTCTAAGTATTATGAACTTATGCGGGACTTGTAATTATTTCAATTATTACGATGATAATGCAAAAAAATATTCGTATAGACGGAAGCACGGACTAATGGACAATGGTTCTAAAATAGCGACTAACGAGTCAGTGTTTGCAGGTTTAAATTTTAGTCCAGTAGAGCACACTTTGGTCATAGTTATGATGAGTGCACTATACCGTCCACTAAGCTGCGACGACTTCTTATGTCCTCTTTCCTCATTTCTCTGTGATTCCCACTTTGTTGCATGTATGGGGATTAAGGGTTCATCAACGGAGTGATTGACGCTTTCACAATTACGCGCTGACTCGAAGTACTAGGAAAAGTGGCAGACAGTAGTATTGTAGGGACCCTTGTCAACTAACGTACAGTTTGTTGTTCTTTCAGCTTGACGTCACTGCTAAACCCTTTAATAACTTGGTTTAGGCTTTTATTTAAAAAATGAATTGCGATAGTTGCATATAAATTCAACGATGTTCGATGCTTTCAAAGTTATAGTTGAGCTTAATGTAAAGCTTTCCGAAGATAATACGCTGTAGATGACGCTTACATTCAAATCGCTACAGCAGAGAGGTGTTAGCTGCATTTGCGTTTTTGATGATTAGTTGAAACAAGAAAAACGAAAAGTTTTTGATTTTGAATTCTCTGTGAGATACACACAGTTACATCCATACATGCATACATAATAGCACGCAGCTGCTGTTTGTTACTTAAGTCTTTCGTTATGAAATTGAAATCAAAAGAAAATGCACTTATCTTCTAATTTCTTATCGCTTGAACACTTGTACACAAACTTAACTGTAGTCATAGAGAAGATAATCCATATGCACTGAGTATTACTTAAAATTTAATTAAATATCGGAGAATTGTTTGTTTTCTATGCTCACTAAGGTATTGTTATCTTGTCTTTAGGAAAACTCCTTTACTCCACTTTTGCCATAATAAGCGAACGCGTAAGTAGTTTACGTTTCATTTTACAAAAAGCATACGTGTGGCTTTTTTACTTCCGCCAGCATAATAAGTAATGACATTACTGGAGTTCTCATAAGTCATAAGTGCATTTTTTTTCAAAAAGGTTCGGGGGACACTTTTCAAATGTCGATATATGCGTAAACACTTGACGTTGTTGTGTTATACAATCTATATAAAGAAAATTTGTAATTATCAGCTGACAACATGTGCAGTGCAGCATGTATAGATTTTAACGTTGTTGTTGTTGCTTGTTGCTTGTATTGTTTAATAATGTAACATTCGTAGTATATTTGCATTTGCTAGGCATGTACGTATGTACATCTATCTGAAAGAGCTATTTTTAACTTTTTTTTCCACGTTATCAACGTGGGATATAAATTATTTGTTGTTTCAAATATCATTTAATGAACTTTGTTTTTTTGTTTTTTTTCATATCGTGTAGTCAGTCTTTCGCACGATATTTTCAAAAGATTATATTTTGTTTTTTTTTTTATTATTTTGAAGTCAAAAAAAAAAAAAAAAGATCATTGTCAAGAGTTTCATATATTTAGCTCAAAAGCTGATTTCATTATATACGAAAAGTTTTTTTCAAATATCACTTATCTTTAACTTTTAACTTTAAAAATTTTTGCAATCAATGCATTTCTTACGCAAATAATTGAATTTAGATTTATTTACGGTGCAGGCCATAAGTCGCAGTCTGTTGATTGTTTTGTGCGTTTGTGTGTGTGTGTGTGTGTGCTCGACTTTAACATGACAGACATAACTTAAAAAAAAAAAAAAAAAATGAGGTAAAAATGTTACCTCAATGACCGCATGTCGTGCGTAACGTAGTATGTAATTGCATGTTCATGTGTCAGAAAGCAGTTGAACTCATATAAATGGAAATGCTACCCGCACTTTAAAAACAAGAAAAAAAAAAGAACTCTAGAGCTCACGTAATATTTACTAAGAATTTTTAAAAACACGATTAAAATTGAGAAAAACAAGGCAGAGAAGCAGAGGAAGCATTTAATCAGAGGCGTAGTCCGCCTAGTTTCGATATGTGTAAAGGGGGAAATTCTCTATGATTTTCCAAAGAGTGCGAATTATTTTGCGAATGTTTATGTATAAGTGTGTATATAAATATGCTCGATCGGGTTAAATGGAGAAATCTCTTCAGTTTTGCCTGTGTTTAAATTCGCGATTACGATCTTAAAGATGCTTCGCGGTTCACATTGCGTCCATAGAAGCGTTCAAAAATAACAAAATCCATTTCGCCATATCGGCGCTTACTTCTTACGAGAACCCTTTCATAAGGTGTGTTCTGAAAAACAGAGCTCTGTGATCTAAATTTTCATACGCTTCATTTTACGTTAAGTACTATGGACCGATTTCTGAAATATTAAAAAAGATCGAGAGGCGTACAATTCATGACGACCCTTGAAAGAAATGAATTCTAAAACGCAAGTCCATCACTTGTGGTACTGGGCATGTTAAGTTAATGCGGACCTACCTAACACTTAAATATTCATCAAAAATCATCGATGAAGTAGGGTTCAAGAAATAGATCCATCAAGGCTCAAACTTGTGGTCCACTAAATGTTTATGCCAAATTACATATGTTAATGACTGGACCTTTCCGGCATATAAGAGTTCAGATTTACTGAGAATCGTTACGAGCGGCATGCGATATGCAAAAAATAGCTGTACGTGGTCCGAATATGGCAAGATAAATTTCTATGTCTAAATAGTGTTTACTTTCTTTCTTTCTTATCATAGAAAGATTCAATTTTCGTAGGAACGTTCACATGATGGGGGGAGCGGGCACGTTCACGCACGTTCAAGCACTTTAGTGCATTGAATTTTAATATGGAAACCTGTTCGTCGAAAATAGATATACAACCGATCGGTATAATAAAAGGTAAGCTTATCATAAGTCTTTCTAGGCGTTGTATATATTCGCACAAACTCACATATCTCACGGGTAACGGAATCGATCTGTACAATGAAAGAAAAGTCTGTTAAAAGCCGTTCTAGATGATGCGTACATCTTCTATCACAAGTTATGTAGGGTGCAATTATAATTTATTTTAAATAAATAAATAAATATTTATTTATTTTAGTAGCATTAATAGCGACGCCGAATTAATCATGTCTGTCTCTCTGTCCTTTGCTTAAACGTGCGATTACGGCTTGAAGAGGTCGTCCAAAGAAAGTATTCGATTGTCCATTTGTTTTCCTTTAAGGTGGGAGTGGGGGTGTGGGGGGTGGAGTTAAGTTGAAAAATTGAGTTGAGTCTGTTCAGCGGTTCGCCTTTAAGGTGCAAAAAACTGATCAGACTTCTTAGATTATGATTTAACAAATTATCAAATTCTGCCTAAACTTAAGCCTAACGAATGAACATTTTCTTCACAACTTAAGAACAAAAAAATTTTGCATAATGTGACCGTAGCATTATCTGCATTAACCCAAAAACCTTATATAACTAATGCGGAAATCGTGAACTTTATGATGGCCTTATCAATTATCCCTTGCAAATATTAGAAGTAAAAAAGTACAACCTCTTCCAGGACGTCTCCGACTCTTACGATTACCAATTATCTTTCGTAAATTGTAGAAATATTATAAAAGACTTCCTCCTCTTCTATACTTGCGGACTAAAACGGAAAATCTACACAGGATGTTTACTTTGGATATCCGCATGCAGCTAAATCGGTTCAGAATCTTACGCTACTGAAGAAAGTGTGACCTTAATGATGGCTTTAGCTCCTTTGCGCATCCTAAATGTTGAAAGTAGACAAGGCATGGTTTTGATAATCCTATATCACTAAATCTGTAGTCTTTATAGATGACTTTAATAGTTATCCCTTTTAAATATTAGAGAGAGAGAAAAGACAAAATATACTCCACGGCGACGGATTAAAGTAAACGTAATGACGGATGATGATAAATGTAGTGACGTGGCATGTAAATGTGCCGTTTAGTTGGATAATCAGCTAAGTAAGTGCTGAAGACTGAAATGTCATTTCTATTATCGTCTAACAGGTATCGTATATGAATAGGTTTCTTCTCTGCACTAATGCTAATTAAATATCATGTGTATTCATAACGAATAAATGGAATATAATTATTACAATGTATAAGAGATTTTCTCCCTTGATGGGTCTTAATGTAGATAAGCAACAACTTTGCCTTGTTTTCTTTTCTTCCTTATATGGGTTTGAATGAATTCAAAACAGAAATCGAAGCAGAGTGAGACGGCGAATATTTTCCCCTTTTGTATGTCCGACAGTTCCGCCCTTGTTGCGAACGCTAAGAGTTTAGTTAGTTTGTATTAGAGACTGAAAGGTAACTTGCGACGACGGTATTGCGCTCACTTGCTGTTTTCCCTTTAAAAAAAGGTCAAAAAACAAATTTCTTCATTCCTTAAATAATTTAATAAAAATTATGTATGCAAATATGTAGCGCTCGTCGAGTGAGTTGAGTTAAAGGAAAAATTATTAATATTATAAGTTTAACGGTCGTTTTTTTTTTTTTTTTTTTTTTCCTATTTCTACATATATGCGTTCACATAAAAAGTACAATACATAAACACACAATGTACCTAAAAAAAAAAAAAAAAAAAATTCTTTTTTTTTCTGATCTTTGTGTGGACCTTATCGCATGTGTAAATGTTTGGCGTATATTTTTATTTATCGCTTCTGACAGGAAATTCGTCAGTTCATATCAATCTCGATTCTGAAAAATGTTTTTATTTCTACAGTTAAATTATGATAATATTTTATAAGAACTTTTACAAAAATATTGATATGAATGTAAATAACCAGTAACGTCTTTACTCTTGGGATAAATTTATAAAGGAAATTGAGAAAATTTCTTATGTAAAATATTTACTAAGAGCATTGGTCCATATGGAGTTCATATCTTATCCATGTAATAGTTAGTTGACCTTTGGGATTAATTAAAGTTTTGAGAAAGCTTTCCTCGTAAAGCACTGGATTTTTCAGAATTGAGGTTATATACGATGTCTGCAGTCATAAAATGTCGATCAATGTCGTTTAAAGTCCCTTTTTCTTTTTCATTCTTTAAAATCGAATCAGATTTTTTACTTTGAAGGTTTACTAAGTTTTCAAAAAAAAAAAGACCCAGTCATTATTAGCAACGTAGTTAATAACATATATAATAAGAACGAAGTGTGTATAATGTTCGGCCTTCCAATTCCATTTTCTTCATTCTTTTATTTTTTCTATTTCTTGGGTTGAACTGATTTGAATATGAATGGAAGAAACATATGAATTTGATAGATTACGCTCCGTTGCTTCCTGAAAGATCAAAAGATAAAGAAATTCCGATGTGTGTGGTTCACAGAACTTTGTTAAGGGGGCTATGATATTGGCGGAACTGTCGCTTGATTCCACGCTCGCACGCCTGCCTGCTTATTTGCCCGTCCGTCCTTCTGTCCACCCAGCTGCCTCCGCCTATTTTAATGTTCGCCGCCCTGCCGCTGTCTCTCTCTCTCTCTCTCTCTCTCTCTCTCTCTCTCTCTCTCCCTCTCTCTCTCTCTATGTATATATTTTCTTGACTGTCCATCTGTCCATTTGTTGCAGTTATGGTTACGCCTTTAGAACTCTTTTGAAGAGAACAAAATTATTTATATTTTTTTCCTAATCAGAGGCAATAAGCTTTTTGTCGAAATCATTGAAATCCCTTTAAAATCTCCCGGACCAAGCCTGGGAAGCCAAAATGCTATGGCCAAGTAAAGGGGGATACGTATAAATAAAATTTACAAAGTTTTATCCAATCGTTTAAAACGATTGAATTAAAATGTACAATATCTATTATATGTGCTATAATCTATTTACCGAGCGCTTGGATTTTCGCACCACCGGGGCAGGGTGGTGTGTGTTAAAAAAATTGGATGCAGCCAAATAAAAACTTTTTAATCTCTTCAATTTAGAGCATGTGTCAATTTAATAAACGATCCGGAGCTTAAATAGTTTTCTCACTTCTAATCTGTACCTCGAATACATCGCAAAACTATCTTAGATGAAAGAGTTTTAGCCCTTTTCCTCCTTTCGAATATTCCATTAAATGAATTTAAAGCGATGTAAGGAGAATATAAATTTTGTTAGTATCATGCAGAGTTTTTCAGGGTTTTTTACATAAAAAGCCTCTTCAAATTCTTCCACATCTCTTTTACCTTTTTTTTTTTTGCCTATCCTCAAAAATAAAAAAAAAAACACCAAAAATAAATAAAAAGATGCAGAGAAAGTGTTTTATATTGTTTGCCGTTGAGTATGGATATATATATATATATATATATATATATGTATGTGTGCGTGTGTGTACTTGGCAGTCGTCATGTTGTGCCATTGTACCGAAGGTCATTTCTTAAAGGTATATTTTCGTAATATTTTTATTTATGTGTGACAATGTCTGACAAATAATAAGACAATACCGTGCAATTCCATTAACTTTGACTATGAGGGCTATATAGGCCGGCGCCACTTGCTAATTGCTTGAATACACACACACAAGTCAACAATTCTGGTCGTTTATTTTATTCTCTACACACAATCAATTGAAAAGAATTGTGAAAATTTCATTTCATGGCAAATACATTAACTAACACTTTATGCTTAAATTTTATTTTCATTTTAAAGATGTTAATATATGTATAAAAAAAAAAAAAAAAAAAAAAAAAAACCAATAGATAAAAAAAATGAAATAAAAAATAAAATAAAGTAAATAAAATCCTTACTACAACAAAGTAGGGTATTTGATATAGTTGAGAGTTATTCACTAACTATTTTATGTCGTTTTTGCTTACAGTTATTAGCCATCTTTCTCTTGAATTTTTTCTTACAACATTTTTTTACTAAATAACTATCACTTGGCAGTTGGAAGGTAGCGTGCGCCTACGTTCGATATTATTTTCAAGGAAATTAAAGGGTTTTCCAAATAAAATTATTTACATAAAAATTTGGAAGAGCATAAGAAACAAATTGGACGCAAATAATCCGATGTTGTTTATTAATTAAAGTTGCTTTCATTGCCATTTCCTATAGATACTACAAAGTCCTAAAGCTTTGTTTTAGTTGCTGTTAATATAGCGAGACAACCGCGAGAGGATAAGAAAAATTTTGAACCTGAGAATCTTCAGAACAGAATTCCGTCAAGCGTTGCGCTTAAAACACTTTTTTCCTACAAAATATATACGAAGTTTATAGACAAGTTTTAAGCCAAAGTCTATTAATAGTAAACGATTTGTTCGTTTGCGTTTACGCATAAAATATAATCACACTTTGGAATTTCATGACCGGAGAACTTGATTCTGTACTGAAGTTACGGAATTGAATTCTTTGAGATCGGAACACAGATGCAAGTGGGGTTTAAGAATGAAAACAACATATTCTGTTCATTTCTTCTTCTAATTTGGGTGATAGAAGAAATCTTGGACTTTCACATATCAACTAATTGGGTATGTTTAGGTGTGTTTTGTATTTGAAACTGCCCGAAAACTTGTAAACTTTATGGGGCTTTTGAAAGTTGTTTCTTCGCCTCGTAAAGTTGCGCAAACAGACAGATGGACAAACAAAACAGACAGACATGTTTACGAGTTTTTCGCATTTGAAACTGCCCGAGAACTCATTTACTTTATGGGGTTTTTGATGCTTGTTTCGCCGATATTGGCTAAAAAATAAAATTTTTACACACTCTAATAATGGGTAGGCGTGGTTAATTTCCATCTTTAAGCAGGTGCTAAAGCGTTGAAATTTTTGTACATTTACATGCTACAGTTTATGAGTAACGGGCAAAGAACCAAATATTTTCTCCTTCTGAAAAATATGAAAAGCTCTCGGTTTACATATCACTGCAGGGGCTTAGTCAAATTCCAATACCAATCTGGCGTGCAAGAACTTCCAATACTTTCGCCAAATTTGAAGTCGATAGCTTCATGTTTGCGGCTAGGGTAATGCTTCCCACAGATTTTCCACAGACGGACAGACGGACATGCTTAAATTGAATTAGAAAGTTTTTTTGAATTAGAATGATTATCTGGGATTGTGTGGAAGACTCAAAGGTGAGAGTGACTATGGTTGCTTAATGTAACACTAAAGGCCTTGTAAAATAAATGAACGGACTATTGACGTCAGGAACTCTAAGTGGTTATGAGGACCTCCTGTACAGCATAACTCATGTGGTTACGAAAATGCAGGCAAAAGGGACCTTGAGTACTGCAGCCCTTGAGGAATTACTGTGCGAATCATCATAATGAGGCAGTGTGCAGTCATAAATAATGAGGCGTGAAAAAGGTGTCGAACATTTCCACGGGTAAGTATGATTATCACACAATTCCAGTCAATCACGTTCCTCCTAGATAGAGGTAGGGTCTTAACAGAGGCATTGTGTTATTTGGTAGAGGCCGCTAATTCACTCTCAACTTACCAGCTGTGTCAGTAGATAACCAGTGACGGCGTCAAAGAAACGTTGAAGATTTCTTAGAGTCGGTTTGATAAGTACATGCTTTCAATCAATCTTGTATCTATTAGATGATGGAGCGCCTAACATAGGGATTGTTATACCTTATAAAAGGCGTCGATTCACGTTTCAATAATCAGCTTAAATAACCAGCTGCGCCAGTACACAACCAAAAATTAATCTATTATTTAAAACATAGTGGAGCCCCTAACAAAGGGGTTTTCGTGTACTTACTATAGGTCGCCGATTCACTTTCAAACAAACAACTGTGTCAGTGTAGACACCATGAAGTTAAGTCACAAGGTAGGTGTTCATGTTAAGCCACTGCCTAATGCCGGGCCTATGTATATAGGGGACATCCCTTGACTTGTTAGCAAAAAAAATGCCATAACTTATGAAATGGTCGTGGCCCGACCTCAACGAAAAGTCAAGCTTCCAAGCATACTCTTGTTTCGCTAAAAAATTTGCGGTTCCTTCATGCTTGTAAAGCATACAGTTTTGTATGAAATGATAATAAAAATTTTTTTAAGTATATTAGAAAACAACATTTTAATTGCCTGCACATACACATATATATATATATATATATATATGTATGCATATATGTGTGCATGCAAGTGCATGTATTATACACAAATAAGGTGTTAAATTTTTTCTTTTTCCTTTTATTATTTTTTTTTATTAGTTTTGCTTATGGTTTATCTTTTGCACGCCAGAGTAATTTTTCTTTAGGTGCGAAAACACTAACAAACCGGTCAATTTAAAAGCCATAAAATAATGAACTTTATAAAGAAAGAAACTCAACATTAAAGAATTCCATAAACATAATAAAAACAAAACAACATATATATATATATTTTTTTTTTTTCGTTAAATTATTATTGCATTGTATGCATGAAGTAAAAAAAAAAAAAAAATTACAAAAACTAAAATGAAACTCACCCGTACCCAAGTGGACATTTATTATTATTCATAAATACATGAATATCAAATTAACAACAAAATTCTTACTTGATCCTACTATGCACATACAACTAACTGCTTTCATAACAGTAGCAATTTTACATGAGATATTATTGTTTCATATCGTATAACATTTAATTGTACTCAGTGCGCAGGGATATGTTGGATTTGTCAAGGAAAACGCTTTGACGACCATATTTATATGTTCACGTAATATAAGCACAAAGAACACAGTGGACACAGGCGACAAAGATGACATAGGGGACACAGGGGACACAGGGGACACAGGGGATCTATAGCAGCTTCATTTAATATTTATTTTCTTTAATTAATCAAATCTACGCTTATCACCACTAAGCCTTTTCTAGAATGTTTCTAATCAAAGCCAAAGTCCAAATAAATTCATTCCCCTAAACGGATCTGACACATTCAATTTTCCCGAAATTGCAGATATAGATAGAGTTAGATATTGATATTTGAACGAGGTACATTTCAGTTGTTTACCAGCTCGTCGTTCAGTGCTCAAGTTCATTGAGATGCTTGTCATTTGTGGAACTGCATTTTCTCTCTTTTCAAATCGATTAAAGGTGAAAGAAATACAACTTGACCTACAGAAATGATAAAGTGAACTTGGAGTGAAAACACCGCAAATTTGGAAACGGTTAGAAAGTGGTTTTGCGAGATGTGGGGCAAAAAGTTGCCTTCAAAACGATGATAGTCGCATATGTTCGTTCCTCTTTAGCAGACACCATCAAAGAAATAATTTTCAGCCTAAGCACGCTGCACATTCTTCAGACCTTGCACTTAATCAAGTCGATGCAGGTCAGCAATTCACAGAAGATATGCGAAAATTAATCGACGGCTCTTTCGTTTCCAAATCGGCAAGCTGATACCGCGAGGACATCCATAAGTCACTTGACAAATGCCAAAAGACTATAGTATAGATACATGGACAAATGTCTCTGGGTATTTAGCATTCGCACTCCTGTCCTGATGCCTTACTCAGAGGAAGTTCGTAGGCTTTTATGGTAAAGTATGGTTGTATTGACAGAGCGACGAACGACCGAGAGGTGTAGTGGCAGGCGGACGAACAGAGGAACAAATGAACGGGCAGTTCAATTGGATTGCCGTGGCTGGCAGGACAAAATGGGACAAAATGGGATGGGGTGTTTACCGTATATATATATATATATATGGATGCACATATCCATACTCAACAACAAACAATATGAAACACTTTCAAGCAAATATATCGACGGAAGGATATATGGATCTATATGTCTAGGTGTTTACTGTCTTTAGCTGCTCGGGCGACGCCCATAGACCTGTTGTACAATTTACAGACATATGAACATAGGGGTGGACTGACAGAGAGACATATGGACGAGCGTACATAAGAACAAATGCGCGGGGCAACTAAGAGAACAGATGGCTTCATAAGTGAATCGATAGAAGGGTGTGCGAACACAGGGAGGAACAGGCGCACGTGCAGACGGGCAACGGATCAAAGTCAAAGTCTCTAAAAATGTATTTCTTTCGTTAAGTTTCTGATGCAAGTTTCTCTGCATTACAAACGATACGCGAAACTTATTACAACTTGTGGTAGATATATAAAAATTGAGAAAAATTCCTCATATCGTTGGTACAATTTATTATTTCCGAAGAATTTTAAGAAAATGCAATTTACTCGAATATTTCCTATATTATCTTGACCCATAGATTAATTTATTCTTTTTCTTTAATTATCATTCACCAAACTGACTTCAATTGTGTTCTGAGCAAACTGGCCAATGAACTCAAAAAAAAAAAAAAAAAAAAAAACAATAAAATACATTTTATACCAAATGTTATAAATAAAATATTTTAATGTAAATCGGACAAGAGACCAGCAAATGCGCGTTAAATTATGTTTGTGTTAAAAAAAAAAATCACTACTCTTTCGTCTGCATGTATGTGTGTGTGTGCGCGCGTGTGTGTGTGTGTGTGTTTGGGCTTTTTCCAAATACACTATAACATCGTTTAATATTAAATATTTATGAGGTAATAATGTGTTTAGAATTTATGAATGATTTTTTTTTTTCATTCCATTTTACTACCAAATAACATGCATAACAAATTACACGCAAATAAATACTTTTGCTAGTATATACTTGCATACATATAAGCATAACTTACAGATATGCACTACATATATATATTTATAGATACGCGATGGTTTGTGGTTAACTAAGGCATACATATATGTATGTAATCGCAGCTGCTTCATTTTTAATCATGCAACAGCGTCTGTCTTATTCACTTAACAAATTTATGAATGACTTCATATTCTCTATCCTTTTATTGAAGAGAGAGAGGGAGAGAGAGAGAGTAAAGTTATTCGCGTTTTCCTTTCGATTCAAATCCTCTTAGTCTCCTATCGTAATACTCTTTCTATAGAGTTTTTCTTCATTGACGTCATTGGATGATCCAGCAAATTATATCTATCTTTAGTGGGCATAGGTTAATTATAAATATCCCAATAAAGTAAAAGTTCAAACGTGCGAAAAGTAAATGACAAGAGATGATCTTAGGCATAGCTAAAATAAATATATAAATAAATAAGTGTGTAAAGGTAAAGTTGAATTTAATTAGCAAAGCCATTTACGTACTTCCTTACGAGAGCTCTGTTAACACCAGAGCAGAGCCAGTAGAGATAACGCAGAGATATTTGTAAAGAAAAATTTATTACTAGGAGACTAAGGGATTAAAATTTTCGTAAAAAAAAATTTAAAGGTCGGTCAACCAACTCCCATCCTCCTTTTGAACCCATGCTTAGCTGTAAGATATTAGCAACTTAGTCAATAGGTGGTCATAATTTCTAAGTAAACTGTCTATAAAGACTGACAGTAATTAGAGCAGAAGTAGCTCCATGCGAAGTCAGTTCTTGCGTCTTCGAATGAGAGGCTAATGTTTATCAACGTAAAGAAGAAAGAGAAGAAATACAATCGAGCTCGCAAATGCTGAGCAAATTCCGTTTTGAGTTAGTTTTAGTTTCTGCTTCAGACAGATACCTAATTTTAGCTTCCAGTTGCAGTGGACATACACACTCTGTGTGGGTGTGTGTGTGTGTGTGTAATATCTATTGTAAACATTCTTCGGACTACAAAAGTTTTTAGGTTTCAATTCAAGCATGTCTGTCTGTCCATCTTTATACTGTCTGTTCGCGACTGCAAAAAAATTAAGCAATTGAACTTTGTTTGTCCGGTTGTCTGTCCGTCAATTTTTGCAATGTTTGTTGGAAAAATTCTCGCCACTGCAAAAATTAAGCTTTTGTTTCTAAATTTGATAGAATTTTTAAAAATTCTTGCACGTAAATTAGTATTAAAAAGATGGGCCAAATCAAGGAACACGCCTACAATGCAACATAAACTAAGAACAACTTTGTTTTCTCAATTGCAACAGACACACATTGTATGTCTAGCTTTCAAGGCAAGGACGAATGCTATTGACAATGGCTCGCATCGGTCCATTTTGTCAATCGCTCCCCATGTAACGTCCTATTCTAAAAAGTTATTAAATGGGAAAAAATTATAATTTTGAAATTTCTTGGTAAAAATAGCTAATTCGTACATTAGTGTGGTATTCTAAATTGTTATGAAAACTTTGGACTGACTGGGGCACTTTTTGAACCCCCTCCCATTTAACGAAATTGAAATTCATAAGACAAAGGGGTGTAATTTGCAATGCATCATGATCGTCATGAATATCATAATAGTAATTCAAGATATATGAAATTTAGACCACCTTAGCTTATTTTTTGGATCCTATCCTAATAAGGATTTTCACGAAAATTGATCCTTTTTGGAGTAGAAAAGTCCAAGTTTTACTACGTGGTCATGGAAATTGACCCACAATAGTAATCTCATATAAAAATAAAATTGTGTTTGGTGTAGGGTATTTAATGATCTATTGATCTATATAATGACTTATTTAACGATTGTAATGTCCTTCTATTGAATTTAAGATTAATATTAACCTCTAAGCTTTAATTTAAATTGCAATTTTTTATATTAAGCGAAGGTTCACATTGCGAAGGTTTAATGGGACTGTTCCGCTTACCGTCTATTGCGCTCTATAGTCCGAGTTCCACATTATATTTGTTATAGAAAAAAATTTTTTTTATTTTTTTAAGTTTTAACTTTGTTTACAAAAATCATCAAAGAACAATAAAATAAAACTTTAAATTATTTTCTTTACTTCTAAAAATTATTTATTAAAAAAAGCACAACCAAAGAGTGGGTATAAATACAAAAGATAGCGTTTTGTTTTTTTGTTTTTTTCTTTTTTTTTTTTTCATTTAATGAGCTTTATCTATGCACGAGATAAGACTGTAGCAATAAATACTAACCGTCATTATTTATTTCAAAGCTATCGCTTGTTGGAGTTATTATGAAGGTATATGAGCTGCAATGCTTTAATTCGCATTAACTAATTCCACTTAGTTCATTTTATTATTTTGTCGAAAGTTCTTTAAGTATATTAATTTTTGGACCAATCAGAATAGCTATAAGAGGACATATACATATATATAATCGTCTTCTGAAGACCTCAGCAAGTCTAGATAAAAAGCATTGCCAGTAAAACACACTGTTGGAAAAAACAATATGTAGAGAAAGCATGTGTGTGTATGTTATATTATATAAAATTGTTTTTGTGATACACGGGTATGTTAAGTATATGCGCATGTTTGTAACATACAGAATGACTTGAGGGAGAGTCATCTTTATTTTGCTGATCGATTCTGAATTGAATTATGCTTGTCTTTCCGTCTATTGCGGTATATAAAGTTTATCCGCATATATGAAACATCTGGACTGACCTGAGTTAGACTCACCCTTCCTTTACCAATCCATTAAGAATCACATTCTGAATCGATTTATGCTTGTCCGTCCGTCTTGTTTGTTGCATTCAACCTATAGACCACAAACTTGGAGATATTTTGGTGAAATTTTACATACTGGCGTGTTTCGACTCAAGGAGGAGGAACGCTGATGAAAATGAACCGGATTACACTGAATTCTGTTTAAATACTGTGCAACGCCTTAGTTTTGAAAAGTTCTTATACGAATAATAGGAGGGAGATGCAGGCGATCCCTTAGAGTCAATTTACTTGATATATCTTACACCACTTGAACTACAGGGTATATTAAATTTGTGCGGATGTGTACAACACTCAACAGGACTTGAGATGGGCCTAATTTTTATTATACATGCTCGTCTGTCTTTTTTTCTTGTGTTCAGTCTACCGAAGGACCGAAATGTTTGAGATGTTTTGATGATATTTGCTACGCTAACGTGTTTTGGCCAAGGAACAACGAGTAATGAAAGTGATTTGGATCGATCCATTTTCGACGACAGGCCATAAAACGAAGAAAATTGAAAATTTCAAAATTTCTCGACAAAAGTCGCTGCGTAATAGTATTTTGACATTCTAAACTGATATAAAAAATTCATTACGACTGTGACAATTTTTTAAACCCCCTCTTATATAACTGCTCTAACGAAAACTGAAGTTTTACATGGTAACAAGATTTAATTTTCAATATTTCGTGCTTCATAATAGTGTATTGGCGAAGTAATCCAGCTTATCGAATTTGGATCACGTAGGTCTAGCTTTGGATACCACCGCATATAACGATGCTCAGGGAAATGCAAAAGCTTGATTGTTAACGTTTTAATGATGAAACTCTCTTCATAATAGTGCTTTCACATAAAAACGAAGTTACCCATATGGGTCTATTTCTTGGCCACACTCAATAAGTCCTTCAAAATAAGGTTTAATTTTTTATATATTACGATTAAATTTGGTTCATAGCAGTTTTGCAAGAAAAATTGATAGCAGGGAATTTGGACCGCATAGGTGTACTTGTTAGATCTTAAGATATATAGGGGTTATTATGAAAAGCAAACCTTTGTATGGAGGGAAAGACTAACTTTTACTTTTTGTTATGCAAACTGAAAAAAGAAAATTTTAGGTAAGTATGTAATTAACTTTGTAAAATTTGGATCGCGTCGTTCGATTTTTCGAGCATCCTCCAACATGCGGGTTTTCGTGAAAACTGGATCCTTGTAATAAGTGAATGGATAATTTTTGGTGTATTACTATCAAAACAACTGAATTATTGTATTAGGTGAAGTGGCGTAGGGTATCAAATGGTTGGCCTTGTCCGACTACAATGTCCTTACTTATTTTATTCAGCTTGAAGAGTAAGAAGTTATATTCGGCTTGGGTAAATTTTCTGAGTACCGTTTCTATGACATCTTAATAAGACAACAAAGTGAAGTGTTTGATTACACTCAGTGTATTGTATCGAAAATCATACATATTTTTTTGTTAAATGCATATCAAACTTAACATCACCTTGTACGCAATTTATAAACTCTGTCCTTAAACACCTTGCAATTGTGTTCTACCGATTTTTCTTACTTCCAGCCGACTAAGTTTATATACGTGATGTTGTATCATACATCAAATGGTGTTATACATATTTCTAATTGAATTTTTATGCAATTTGGCAGCGTCTCATAGATAGTTTACCAAACTAAATGCGATGTTGATGTCCTATTAGGTCTTAGATGTACATATATATATATTTCATTGCAAAAGCAACGAAGCAGGCCTTGCCACTTGTGACGTTAGTTTGCGCCTATTTAGGCGAAGAAAAATCTATTAATGAATAATGATATTTTTTTATGCTTAGATCTCTTTGTTATAGGATGTCTATGTCCATCCTAAAGCCTGAAGTATCTGTAATGACAATTGTTCCAAATTTACCATCAGGGGCTAAAAGCCTCTCTTATGAAGTTACCACAAATTACATAAAGGGTATAAATTGTTTGTCTTGTCGGTCTATTTGTCTGGCCGGGTCTTAAACATTCCCTCGACCCCAAAAATGCAGCAATCGGCTTCAATCAGCTTTAGTATTTAAATTGAGCCAAAGGACCCGACTACAATGCAACATAACCTGAGACCCTCACTATTTTCACTAATAAAGAATATTCGGCTTTTCGCTCTTTACTTATAAACCACAATCAACTATAACAATAAAAATTTACATTTATATTGTATGGGTAATCCTAAAGCAGCTGTAAAAAAATGGAAAAAATCGGCCACGCCTATTCAATATGAAATATCAAACTTTTATTATCCTGTCAGGATCGTATAAACTTTACATACTATTGATCAAATTTGAATAATTCTAGAAATGTTGGTCAGTTTGTCTGTCCGCGTCACTGTTAATTGTTGTGGTAAACTGGTGCCTAAAATAGCAAAAAATTAGGTTAATATTGAAAATGGACCAAGTCGGTAACCGGACTCGCCTTCCTATGGCATTATGGGCGAATATTTGGGCTTTCTAGGTTTTTTGCCCCTAAACTGCAACATACACACAATCGAAATTCCCAATTTTATTCTTCAAAAAGAGAAAAAAATCGTACACGCCCACACGCTAGTATAGAATATGAAAATTATTATTATTTTCCTTTTTTTTTTTATAATATTTTTTAGCAAAACTGTGAAAGATTCGGTTGCGGCCGAATGTAATTATCTTATTTGTCTTTGTATATATTTTTTTTTCTATTCTTTTTTATGTAATTTTTTGTACGCAATAATCTTTGACAAAGACGTTCATAATACATATATTTCAGTAGCATGATATTTTATCGATCTTTAGATTCTTATGTACATTATAATCACTTTGACAAAGTTTTTCTAAAATTGATAAAAAAAATATATATATATATATATATAAATATTTACATAAATTAATAAATCGTTTTCCATTTTGTATTTGTATAAAATTAACATAAATTTATCGCAATTTCTGTCTACTTGTTTGTGTGCCTTTTCGTGCTTCTCGTTATGGAGAATTTAATTTACAATAAGCATATGAACTTTTACTTAAAAATTTTATAAAATATTAACACTGTCATGTTGTGTCATGTTTAAGTTAATGTTAAGTATTTGTTATATTAAAAAAAAAAAAAAATAATTATACATATCAAGACTTATTTTATAAAGCCCACATCATTTGGATTACTAATGAAAGGTATGCATGCATTCATGCATTGCGATAATTTCGCGGGAACTTAATTTAATATTTATTTTCAAAAGTTCATATTCCAATTTACGATTATGACAGTCGTCATAAACACAACTCACTTTTTTTTTCCGTGTCCTAGCAATTTCTAATAGTCATCTTTGATTATAGGATCGTTTTTTGAAACGATCTAAGCTTGTCTGACCGTCTGATTGTGCGGATGTGTGTAATACACAGAAGGAGTTAGCTTTTATTATTCATCATCTCTTTCCGAAACATAGAAACTGATTGTGAGTCCCGTTCTGAATCTATCTAAGTATGTTTGTCCGTCTGTCCGCCCGGTTATCTTGTGTTCAACCTACGTTTCACAATTTTTGAGATATTTTGTTGAAATTCTTTGCACTTACGTGTTTTGGCTCAAAGATCAACGCTGTTGAAAACGGTTCTGATTGGACCACTTTCCCGACTTCTTCTTATGTAAATCATTATTTTAAAAATATGTTATATAAATGACTGTACGTAGCGGTAAAATAGTGTTTTTACTTGCTTTGATTGGCTACATTTTTCTTATCGAAGGCAAAGCGTTTAATAGGTTTGATATTCTTTTGGAAAATGCCTTTTACTATTTTATTTGTTTATTCTAATATTTCTCAAGTTGCGTTCGTAACTTTCTGAATAGCGAATATAAGAAAGCGTATAATTTTTTTTTAAAACGTTAAGAAGACTCTTAAAAGAAAATTATTTAGAAAGATGATTCTTTGTAAAGATACGAGTAGACCGCACTGAACGCAGACAGAGCTCACTCACACACTTCTTTCATGAAACGTCACAATTCAGGGTTTCTTGGCTTCAGCAAATCCAACCCTTTATAAGTCTTTTGACATTTTATGCCAGATTTAGTCATGATATATGATTATGGCAATGGATTTATCTGTTGGATTCCTGGGGACTTCCTGTCTATTTCTTCGTTAGTCACTAGCTGGTTAAGGCGTCTTTGTTCTTAACGCGACCAATCACTCAACAAATATTCGCTTTACGTGTTAAACGCTGATGGCCTGAAAAATGTGAGGCGAACAGAAGACGCATCTTGTGCGTGCGTATCTAAGGGTTATGTCCTTCCGCGGCTGACTCACTATAAGCTACGAGCAAGTGGGATCTAATCGCTCTGAGATTTGCGTACGCGAACGCTGGCTATGTTAGTCTTTACTTTACCACGTCTTCATGCGGATTTCCTTTTGTTATCAAATATTGGAATTGTGGGTCGGAATGATTTCTTTTTGGTACTGCGATTATATTGTAAATGTCAAAACCTTTGTGTTTTTATTAGTTGTGTTGGGTAACAACAAATTCTTTCTTCAAATAATCTCTCGTGTATTGCAAATTTTTATAGACTTCTTTAGGAAGTTCGTCTTATATAGGCCTCATTTTCATCTCAAACGGTTCAGATAAAATAAACAATGGGAAGGAAAACAATAAATTATTCACAAGGCACTCGTAATATATCGTTTTGAAATTCTGATCCTTTTTTTTTGAAATTCCCCTTACTCTGTGTGGAAAGCACCATAGATCGATGTTACGAAATTTCTTTACGGCTTTATTATTTTTATTATTATAATTTTAGAGTAATGAAATAAATTCTTAGACTAAAGAAAAAGACATTGAGCACTAGCAACACAGGCTATTGGCTCTAATTTAAATAAATGTACATTAGATAATGAAATTAGTAGTATTAAAAAAGTAATATATTGAATTGATATTCTGTTCTGAAGCTGATTGTAGAATGTCCAAAGGGTTAATCGTTCCAAATGTAATAGTTCTAGCCAAGGAAAAGTTAAGGCAGTCGCAGAGAATGTGCTTTATAGTAAGAATTTGTCCACAACTGCAGTTTGGGGAGGAAGACTTCTTTAGGGTCCATTGGTGAGTTGCAATTGTATGACCAAGGCGAATTCTCGAAAATGTTTGGATCTTGGTTTTCTCAACATTTGTTGGATATAAAGGTGGAGTTATTATTATTATTATTATTATTATTAATTTCGCCAGAGAAATAAATTCTAAGACTAAACTCTTAAAAGCACTAGCATCTAAGGCTATCGGCTTAAAGGTGGAGTTAATTGAGGGTTAATGGAAGAGTAGTGTTGATGATGGTATCCTTACGGCTTTAATTCGAAAATATTGATTTAAAGTACATTTCGATCGTTTTAGGTGTCATGCACTACATCAAACACAACTCATTTAGTATATGATAAGTTTGGTGACGTAATGATTTCAAGAAAATCGGAGGGCGAATGGCCAAGACAGGAAAGGCCATGATTTAACACTTTTAAGCTACTTCTCCTAAGGTGATTTCAAGTCTTTAATCGACATCAATGAACTAGTGGTCGGTTTATGGTTGTAATTTGAATAAATTTCTTGGGTAGAAATTATACTATGGCAAATACCGATAGTAAGGAAAGAACTTAGATTATCGTCAGCTCTAAACTGTCTGTTCTTTACAGCGAGTCGACAATGGCTAGCTATATCAATATCATCAGCTATAAACTAACTCCACATCCTGTTCGTGCTTCGTGCAAAAATGATTATTAAAAGCTTTATTGCTGACAAAGTGTTCGAAACGTGATTTCGTTCTTTGAAGAAAAGCTGTGAAGGTTACTTGGATGTTGTTCTATTTCGAGCTTTATTCTGTCGAAAATAAAAAAAAAAAATTTCTTTTTCTGCTTTTCCTTAATCCCATTAAAGAAGAAAAAAAAAACATATTACTCTTATTGTAAAACTTCTCCATTATGCATTACAAGCTCCATTCTTTGGAAAAACTAAGAGTTTTAGTAGAAAAAAAAAAGAAATTTAAAATAGAATGCAATATAAAGAGAGAAAATAGGAATAGCGTGTGCATTAATGGCATCAATTCTTACTAGGGTGAAATTGTCCGTAGCCCATATTTTTGTCTTTCCTTGAAAGTAAACTATCGTCGGATGAGTTTGCGTTTTCATTAAGCTACTTGACAACTGACAAATGACATTGACATATGAAGTGACATACAAAGAGGGAGTAAAAGTAAGAAATACAAGCATAAATAAACAAGTAACAGCACTATAGTGGAACAAGGACCATCGTTAAATACTTTACACGACTTTATTTAACGCGGTTATTCATATAACGGCTTTTCAAAGTAAGACTTTATGTGGGGAGTGCTTGAAAAAGTGCAGCCATTTTCAATGAAGTTCGCCCTTTGTCCAAAATGTGCCGTTGTACCAAATCCAAATCATCAAAATATGCTAAAAATGGCTATCTGTGGTTTGAACACAAAAAGAACCAAGGCGGACTGACGGACACACAAGCTTAGATTGTTTCAGAAAAGAATTCCGAGGCGTTCACTGCTGAAGTCCTTTTAAGTGTTCGTATACCCTTGCACCATTAAATGATGTAGGGGATCAAAAAGAAATCATGCTTTAAGCTATAAAAAAACAGACACAAAAGAAAAAGAGTTTATTGCTTATTGTGTTGGTGTTTGTGTATAAAGTCGAAGAAGAATTACAACTCATAAAATGGTTATAACAAATTTTTGAGAAATATAAGCACGTTCCAGACTTTTGATATGCGTCTTAAAAGACGTTAAAGCTAAAAGCTCTCAAAAAAATCTAATTCCATTGCGATGCTTAGAGTTGCTCATCGCCAAAAACCATAGCCGAACGGATGGATAATATATTTAGATTTATTATGCGCGCCGGTAATCACCAAGAGCGATGGACATAGTTTTGGAGGCTACTCTGGCACGGCAAAGAAAAGAATTGCAATGGTGTGCATCAAACTCTTGCTAACTATACTAAGGAGAATAGGCGGCAAAGTAATTTATCACACACACACACACCCAAACAGACTAGCTAAGGCCCGATGCTTTAGGTTAGTATGCTTGGACATAGTGACTTTAATTGGTGGCACATTTGGGTGGTGCAGATAGTGTACATAAAAAATTTCAGTGTTGATCGCAAGGAAAATGACGTTCTTCCGAGAGCTTTTAATGTGTCTTAAACCACAGCAGAAATTTAAAATATTTTATACACTGTTGCACTGTTTCAGCAACTATAACTGCATTTTTGCTTTCCTTAACGTTACAAAAGATGACATCTACACGTATTAGGTGCGTATATATATATATATACTTCATTTTCTGTATAAAAAGTCATTCTTACTGTACATACTACTGACCAGAAAAAATTGTGGAGAAGAAAACTATAATCCGTAAGCTTTTCCATTGATTCTACATTTTGAATATATAAAAGTATCTGATTGGTTGACAAGAGCTAAGCATTTGCCCATGAGCTTGCAGAAGAATAAATGCAAAAAAAAAAATCATTCAAACTTTTGCTTGTGGATATTGTTGTTATCCCAAAAGTTGCTGAAATATCGACGCAGTTGCCAACCTTCAGAGCTCAGAATTTGAAAGTTCAGTGCAATTTGATCGCACAGTCCTGCGTTGTATTATTACATGTCCAGTCCGTGACAAAGCCTAAAAGACTCATTGCACTCACCGACGACTTTAGACTTACTTACAGCTTTGGAATTCTTAGAAATGACAAAATATTTCATTGATCAAAGATTAAATGTTTTTCATCTACAGATATAGATGCATAGACGCAATAGTTGCCTTTTGTTTACATCATACATATTGATGAATATCTTATTAAAATTTTGCACACAAATATTGGCTTTCGTTTAACTTACGATATTCCTTACGTTTGAGAGGATAAATAAATGAGACAACACTTTCGAACCTCTAATGGGATTTATTTATAGGGTTATCCGCCTAAGAAGCCGAAGCCGAGGAATCTCGACTAGCAAGACAATGGTCGTGGGTTCGAATCTCAAGTGCGGCAGAGTTTTTAATCAAAAGCCGATAGCCTTAGATGCTAGTGCTTTTAAGAGTTTAGTCTTAGAATTTATTTCTCTGGCGAAATTAATAATAATAATAATAATAATAATATTTATAGGGTAAGGCATTGGCCCAACAATTGACGTTTCTTTACATCACAGATAGTGATGACGAGCGAGAAAATATTTTCGTACATTTGACAGTTATTTAATTTAGCTATGGAATTATGCATGGAGACAATAGTTGGACCTCGTCTATCTTATTAAAATATCAGCACAAAGTATTCCCCTGCAGCTGGTATCGTAGTTCGATACTTGATGGAATTTAGTCATCGAATTATGCATAGACGCAGACAATAGATCTTTGTTTACATCACAAATATTGATGCAGATCATATGAAAATATGTAGGAGCAAGTTTCTAAGCAAAAAAAAGAAAAAAAAAAAAGTTACTTTGCACACTTAATGTTGCTTTCTTCCGGTACGGAATTGTGCATAACTGCAATACTTTAGTAAATAGTGTCTATTGTAGGCATAGAATTCACGTTTTAAATTAAATAGGAGAACTCACCCTTTTTCTTTCCTTTTGATCTATTGATTTTTAATTCTATATGAATTATCCTTTATTGTTCGTGTTACGTAGCGATGATGAATTTTTAAGTTTTTTAAAATAAAAATTCTTAATTATATGTAATCCTTGGATTGATTGATTGTATGGGAAGACGATATAATTGTATGACATTATTATATGATTTTTCACAATTTTTGCATAATTTGTTAGAAAGCATTAAACACAAAGAAAATAAACATATATATATATACACACACACGCACACGCACGCGAAAACACTGACTAAGCGAACTATAAGCAATTTTCCGTCGTATAGATGGCGTCGACCAAGGTAAGTAAATAACTGTTTGGATTAATGGCGCAAATAGAAGGAGGCGAATAGAGGATTATATAAGGAATAGAGCAACATTGATGCACTCTCTTAAATTGTTTGCAATTGATTGTTGAATATGAACACAATATAGGCAAACACCTCATGATTGTTGAAATAAAGTTTTAATAAATTTTATTAATTTATTCATATATCTATATATATATAAATTTTTGATGAATTTATATTTCTTATTGCATAACCTATATATGTATAGGTATGATTTGCATTTTTCTCTGATTTTATGTTTGAAAAGAAAATTTTTTCTTTTTTTCTTCTAATATTTTTTGAAAAAATTTTTTTTCCTCAATTTTTATTAGATTTTATATGCGGATTTTTCTCTTCTATATGCTAATATCGTTCCGTATACACTGTAGACGATAGTGTTATGCAGTTTCTCATAAGCCCGCCAATCTCCGTTTTTTCACAAAAAAAAAAAAATAAAAAAAAAAATAAAAACAAAACGAAACGAAAAATAAAAAGAAATCAAGTTTACGTTGAGCCGATATCTTGAGCTTTGCACTTATACGCGCTCAAACAATTATTTTCTCTTTATCCTTCTCCTTCTTTTAATAACTCGCTCTCCTTCTCTCTCTCTCTTTCTTTTTGCCCCCTTTTGCTTGCAAATCCAAATCAAAATGGTGTTCAATTTTTGTTTTTTTTTTTTTTTTGTTTTTTTACGCACAATTTTACTCACAATGTACGCCTACAAATCTTATAAGTTAAAAAGTGGAAAGAAGAAGATATGCTTAAGAACGACATGATGATTTCTTGTCTCTGTACCTTTTGTTAATATTACTACTACTACTACTACTACTACTACTACTACTACTTGTACAATCGTTAGTACAAAGCTTTTTCTTCTTTTTTGTTGTTTTTGTGGTTCTTAAGGTTTTGCCGACGCGTTTCTATTTTCGTGATTTTCTTACTTTATTCTTCGATTCTCCGACCGACCGACCGACCGACCGATTAATAAATCGCTTGTGTGTAGAGGAAATATTACTTTTGTGCTCCGCTGTTAAGCTACAGAGAAAACTTGTTTTCTTTTTTCTGTTTTTATTTATTTTGCTTTTTTTTTCTCTATTTTGTAAAGTCTCTCTAGAGAGGAGAGCATATAGATGTAATAATAAGCTTGTGTTTGTTATTTTATTATCAATGTTGTCAAAGGTGGTGCTGGTGGTGGTGGTGGTGGTTGCTCTACGGTGTAGTAGTAGTAATGATGATGGCTGTGTGGTGTGATTATTATTACTATTATTATTATTATTTTTGTTATTGTAAAAGCAAGCACCACATGTCGTTGTATCGTTCTATCGTTGTATCTATCGTGTATACGCAGAGTAATTTTTTTTTTTGTTTAAAGTGAGTGCGTTCGATGTTCGTTTATCAAAAGTGGGTGTTGCCTTTTATTTGTTTTGTTTCTCTATTGCTCCCACTGTGTTTCAGGCATGCATACATACGCACATGCAAGTCTCCAAAGAAGAGTTTGATTTTTTAGTTTAGATAGGTATACTTGTAAACTTAATTTTTTTTTTTAATTTTCGTTTCAATACTAAATAGTTGTAGTATTAGTGAGCGTATTTTTTTTTTTTTTTGTTTTTTTGCTTTTGTCATTCATATCTCTCTCTCTCTTAGGACAGCCCACTTTAGTTAAAGGCGATAAAGATTAATTGTTTTTTTTTTCAAAATAAATATGTATGTTTGTCTACGCGCATTGCGGTATGTTATATGAGCTCGATATTGTGTTGTGGCGTTATTCGAACGAACCCTGTCATTAAAAATAAAAAATAAATTTTAAAAAAATCTTAAGTACTTGAATGAAGAAAAATATAAACTTTGAAACGTCTTCTTCGTCTAAAATCTTAACAAAAAAAAAAAAAAAAAAAAGTTTTTATAGCTTTATATATTTATTCACAGCTAACGTTACAAATATCCAATGTTAATGTTGCAGTTAATTGTTTCTTTACTTGGCATTGTTTGGAAAATACTACCAAGTGTTAAGATTAAAAGTATTTGATATCACTATGGGAACAAAAGGGTAAGTTTTTCTACCAGCACAGTTCTAATTTTCTCTACTAATATGATATGAAGCACGCCTTTCTAATCCTAGCTTGTTCTTTCTTTCTTTAGAAATTTTCCTAAGAATGAATTGTTGAAATGTGTCAGTGTTAGTTATTAACTCTTAAATTCTTAAAATTTATCTAATTTACCAGACCTTTCTGTATAGAAAAATGGTTTAATATATTTATCCGAAATATTGCTCATCGCTAACCATACATTTTTATCATTTATCTACCAACTTCTGAATATCAAGCTGAAAAGAGGTTGTTGTTTTTGTAAGAAGTAATGCGCTGCTTAGAAAGCGCAGGGCCCAGGCATGCAGGCAAACGATATTTGGAAGGACTCGAGTCTGGCAACTAAACTGACAACTGGTTAGCGCTTCGACCCTTTGCGAACGTCCAACGCATTATGAACTGTATGGATAGATAAACAGATGTCATATAAGAAAATTAACCAGTGCTGCAGAAGTTTCATACAAACTTCAGCTTCGTTTGTATGAAAAGCGAACGGTTTAAATCAACTAATTGTTTTTGGCGTTTGATATTAAGCGTTTCACTCTACTTTCCTAGCGAATAACAAATTAAACTCATCTGGCTCTGCCAAGCACAGAGTCTCGTTTCGAATGCTATAGTAATTCGATCTGGCGATAGATGTATATAGAATATTGGGATCTGCCCATGAACTTTTACGCTTGAGATCCTCAAAATATATTAGATTGACTTTTCATCTCCAATCAGGAAATGTCTTTTTTGCATCTTTATGTAGGAATAAGACCACGAATTTTGCTTGTCAAAAAAAAAGCATTTCGCGTTGGGGCATATGTTGGTACTGCGATTTCTTATTGCGGCCAGATAGCTTAGTAATAAAGAAAAAAAACAATACTTCAGGCATTTGTGTAGCCCATACTTGCTATCAGGCTTATCTATGGGCAAATTCCGGTTCCATGTTTACATTCTTGGCAAATGAACCCCCTCCGGCATGGGCGCAATCTTTTTTAAAAAACATGGTTAACTTACTCGAAAATATTTTACTGAAAAATACTACAGTGCAGCTCGGTCCGCCATTGCACAACCTATATCACACTATAGTTATGCACATATTGACTTTTCAAAGTAAGCCGTTATATGAGAACTAGTCGAAAAGGTGGTCCTAAAGCAACCGTTTTCAATTGCAGCGCATCGGTTGAACACAAGAAAACAAGACAGACAGACGGACGAACAAGCATATAGCCATTTTCTGAATCAATCGATATAGTGAAAGCCGATCCTGAATCGTTCGGATCTACTTCAAATCCTTCTGGGTGCCGCAAACTTGATAGAGTCTATGTATATGACTGGTGGTAGGGTACAAGAAATTGTACACTGATTTTGTTTGAAAAATAGAGAAATTAAAGAAAGACTTTTGGAGTATTGTCATATTCTAGATCGTAAATATCGTTTATCGTGTCATTTTTATATCGTATATTCTGCTGTTATTAGAACTTGACGAAATTGTTTCCCTTTGCAACTATGAAAATCAATGAAGAAAACATTTTGATTGTAATAAATATCTCGGTTCAAGTTGAAATTGGATACAAATAATCGGTTAGTGTTGTGAAACCTGTAACCGTGTTTTTATTTATTGGCAAAAAGATTTTCTTGGATATTTAAGAATCATATAAAAAAGATAGTTTTGGAACAGGCAAAAGTGCATATGTTCTGCGAGTTCGATTTTCCACTCATAGTCCTGTAAAGATGTTATGGTTTCTTGAAGTTTTAAACGCCTGCATTCTGAAAGCACGGCTTCTGAGCTTACTGTACTTACTACTAACGGTTTGAATTTTCATCTGATTGCCTTCAAATGTTCGATGCCATTTTCTAGTGACTACCGTGAGACTTTTTGATTCTGTGACCGATTTTCGGGAGTGATTTTCCAAAAAAAAAAAAAAAAATTTAGTCAATTTTAAATTAATTTTTCAATTAAATAACGTGATGGCGTCGACATTTTGTTGTTACACTTTCAGCAAACGTTTCGTTTTTTGTTCCAGGTGCAAAATTATGATATGTAGTACTACGGAAACATTGTTTTGGAAACATTGTTTGTCCTCTGTTTGGTTTTAAAAAATCTAAAAAATCGATGCCTTGTATATTAAAATGCAAGGTAGTATTAGCTGGATAGCATTTACGAAACATGGGATAATCAAAAAGCAAGAAATACATCTTCGAACAAAGACACGAGTAGTGCCGATAATTCTAACGCATCGTAGACTAAAACTATTGGATTTGCCGGGTTCCGATTGCCCACTAGCCTAGCAATGAACTTTTGGGGCAAGGCGAGCAGAAATGATAGCGCCGTGTATAGTTCGGGGGAAAAAGTGCTTATATAAACAAGTAAGAAAGTTGTACTCGATCGTGACCGAATCTTTTATACCCACCATCGTCATCCAGAAAAAGTGAAAAAAGAAAAGAATGTTTATAACAGACATTACACAGACGGAGAGACGGACATGCTTAAATTGATTTAGAATATCATACTGATCAAGGATGCGTAATATATATTTTGTGGGATCTCCGATACTTCTTTCCGGGCGTTACAAACGTTTTGACAAAATGTAATACTCCTCATACTTCGGGAACGGGCATAGAAACACAGGTATTCAGGTATTAGATCTTGCCAGAAATCCAAGCAGGAGTGACCGCGCTGAGGATACTCAGATGGAAACAGCATGCGAGGTGTGGGTGCAGCGCTTCTGAATAATTGGTAACACAGATAGATCGTCCCTTAACCAGAGGGAAAGGTTTGGACCAGATATAAACTTTCATATTTGATACTCAAATCTTGGAAAAGGCCCTCTTGTTGTAGCCTTCTCTTGGTGCATTGAAGCACTCATTGGTAAATTATCCGATAAGCCTACCGGTTTCGACCGATTAAGTCATCAAGGCAGGTGCCGGCGTTAAACCATAGAGATTCTCATCAAACACAATCTAGTGAATCAAAATTTATGGCGTTTTTGACCCTAAATTTCTGAGTATCTGCTCGTGACCGATAAGCGTTGTCCATTTTCATATTTTGTGTTTTATTTTATATTTTAATGTTTTGAGAATTTCCAAAACTATACGGCGGCCAGACTTTTCAAACGCTTGGCTTAGTTGCGGAGCATAAAGTTCGGAAATTTTGTAAACAGGGGCCTAAGAATTTCATGGTTAAACTTAATTTATTAACGTAAGAAGGTGCAGTTAACGATTTGCTGATATATGTGTAAATCGCAAGAGAACTAGACAAGCAATGCCTTTACAATGTTTTTATTGTGTGTTTACTGTAAATGACGAGTACCCAGTACCACTGGTGCAATAAATTAAAAAATTTAAAACCATAAATAATAATAGTAATAATAAAGAGGAAAGAAAGAAAAACAAAACACATACACTTTATCTAATGGTAAATTAAATGTCTGGATAAATTCTATTAGTTTACATAAATGTATGTAATGGTAACGAGTTAAAACAAATCGTAACTCGTAACATATATATGAAAGTATATATGCTTTTATATAAATATGTATTTATGCGCATATATGTATACGCACGTGTGTGTACGTGTGTACGTGCAAGCATATCCTGAAATGGCCAACACAAAGAAATTACTTATGTACTTATATGCATAAGTATTAATGCGTTTGTTCATATGAAAGGCGTGCCACTTAGCCAATCAACAACCGAGCCAGAGCCAACATGAGGAAGAAAACTCCACCTTTGCGTTTTTGTTGTAGGAAAAAAGGAGAAAAAAAGGAATTCTTCAAAACAATGGCTTTGAAAACATTTAAAGAGCGAACGAAACGAGTTTTAAACTGCAAGGGTAGAAAGCCTCGCCTCAGAAGACGTAAAGGAAATTATCGGCCGCCATAGTCGATATTTTGCTATATTTAAGCATACACATAAGAATATTTACATATGTGAGTGAATGATGTGTACAATGTTTTTGTGTAAGAAGAAGAAAACGATAAGAATTAAAGCAAAAACATATTAAACAAACGATTTAGGCTGCGATATAAATTACAATGTTTTTTACACCCACCTTTTTTATGACGACGAATTTCTACGAATTTTCTCATTTCGGGGTGTAGAGGTCTGGAAGTTTTTTTTTTCTGGTTTTCTTGCTCTGGAAGATTAGAGAGTACGACCCATTCAGCTAGAAGAGGATTCAAGCTTTGAAATTGTTCTCCTTACCCGGCTATTTATTCCCCTTAGTTACCCTCTTAAAAGAGAGTTGTTAAAATATCTTTAACCCTGTTCATATCGTAGCCCTTTTTTGGCACGTAGCATATTAAGGCTAAGCTTGGCTGTCTGTCTGCCCAAGCTTGACTGTCTGTCTGTCCATGTGTTTGTATTCAAACTAGATCGCAAATTAGCTACACTGACAAGTTTTCGCCCAAGAATAAATCACCTTGAAAATGGATTCGAGCGGGCCACCTTTATGAATACTCCCCATAGAACACTTTATTATAAAACAAGCCATTACATGTAATTTTCAAATTTTTCTTAATAAAAATGACATAGTAATGCTATTTCTGCATACGCAATTCATCTGAAGAGTTTCGATTGGATGGTTCAAATTTCTAAGCTTTCTCCCTCATAGCCTTTTCGACGAAAGCTAAGCATTTGCATAGAAAACGATGTAGTTTTTAATTTTTTTTTGATCAAAATTAGTTCACCGGAGTAGTTTGACATAAAAATTGGGCCACATCAACCTATTTTTTGGCTGCGCTCCCATATAACCGGAAAGTTAGCAAGTTTACATGGAATAAGGTCTATTTTTCGATGCTTTGCTACGAAGACTAGTCTATCGTAGTAATTTGATATAAAAATTGGACCTCGTTAGCGTATTTTGTGGACGCGCTTCCTTTAATCAAAAGATACGCATTTGTATAGGAAAAGTTCTACTATTCAATATTTTATGACATAGATGAATATATTTTTGTTCTTTGACCAAAAAAAAAAAAAAAAAAATGAATCATACCAAGTTTGGATTACATATATATTCTTTTTAGACACACTACCGAATGTGAAGTAATTCATTATTTGAGAAAAATGTGAATGACAAGTAGAAGGAATGTGTGATTTGAAGGTTTTCATTTTAGTGAAAATTGGTTAAATTTCAACTTCAAAGTCTTAGTGTATTGAGGTCATATCAAAAGGCGTTCCGAGTCGATTAAAGCTTGGACCTGAGTGTCGTTAGCAGAAATTGGGCGACGACAAGCTCTTTAACTTTTCCGGCAATGTAACGAAGCAATGCTTTGGTAACTCGGTGGATAGAGGGAGGGGCGGGGCGATGTGTGTATTGATCTGGTGTCTCCGGTATTCAATTATCAATCGAAGTTGTCGTCATCGCCATCAATAAGCTTTGGATAACCAGAGCACGATAGACACATTTTGTAGATCAAACATTGCGGAATTAAATTTGCGGAAATGGCTCGAAAATGCTCGTTTTTTTTCTTTGCTTAATTTATTATTTTTATTAATTCCAAATATCTCTCGCTTATCTTCCGTTACTTTCAATTTAGGTCGATAGTTTTGGCAAGCTTTCATAGGTATCAATGCATATTTTTAGGATATACAAACCAAGATGTTAACCTAACCTTTCTAGGCATTTGCAAAATCCAAACAAGTATCACAAATTCATAAACAACTGCGAGTCCAATGAGAAAACAATGTCAGAAGCGAAAGGCTGCGCTCGTAAAATTATTACTCATGTTAAACAAATAAAGGATTTCTATCGTCAGTTGTTTTTGAGATGGAAAATAATCTAATTGTCAAGATTTATTTCAAACTCAATATGACGTCCTTTTTTATACCCATCATCAAAGGATGAGGGATAAGTTCACTCTGTCAAAACGTTTGCAACGCTCAGAAGGAAAAATCAGAACCAAAAAGTATATATATATTTTTGATCAGCACCAAACTGCAAAGTGATTTAAGCATGTCTGTCCATCCGTGCGTCCGCCCGCCTGTGCGATGTCCGTTGTAAGCAATCTCCTGGCCGCAACAATAAATCTGTCGACTTGAAAATTGACAGAAACATTGAAGGGTCTTGCTTGCAGGTTGGCATTGAAAATGCGTTAAATCGATCGCGGGACAAGCGCACAGTGCCATGTAAAATGAGATTTAATCTGTTTTGCAAAAGGATTAAACAAATGGCTCTTTGCTCACTAGTCATAAACTACAGCAGACACATCTACAAAAACTTGAACATTTATTCTATGTGCAATACTGTGGCAAGTCTGCAAATATATATAAAAATTGACCATGCCTACACAATTGACAATCTGCGCTACGTGCAGAAATAGGCTTCAAAAACTCCACAAACTATATAAACTCTTGGCCAGCATTTGAACATGTCCGTCCGTTCATCTGTCCATCTACTAGTATGCGTAACTGTGTAGTGTTTGTTGTTAACATTCTCTCGTCCGCAAAAACACATATGTCGCTTAAAAACTAACAAAAGAATTTAAAAATTACCCAAAATTTTCGAAGATCGTGCCTACAATATCCACACGTGTATGTAAGAAAGACTGTAAGCAAATTTGCTTTCCATGCAGACAACATATAAATTTCTATTTTTATTTTGAAAATCTAAAAAATCGGACGCATCCACTCTAAATTTATTTCTTCTCTGTTTCTTTAGTATAACGGTGATCGATATAAAAGATTCGAGCAAGATCGAATACAATTTTCTTCGTTGTTGTTATTATGTGTACTCGATATCATAGCAAAATGTGTCTCATCACTTCAAGCCAAGCAAAGAACTTGCAAAGCTTTGTTTGCTTTGACATTAAAAATGATCAAGAGCCACTGTGCACTGTGCATCGTGCACTTTAGATGGTTTTGTAAAGATCTGCAAGAAATTTTAAATCAATATCTTTTACAGCTTTTCAATATGTCAATATCCTCAACCGCTTCCCTAGGCACTTCACCTTGGTTAAGCTTACTCAATGTAAATATAATTATGAGCTGTTTGACCCGCTCGGAGTTATTTGCAAGAACCTGACGAAGATGTTTATCACTTATTCTAATTATCGGACTCTTCAAAGTCTCTCTTAACCTTAAAATGTCACGATGAGCTGAAAATGAATTGTTGTTAACTATTATAGGCTGCCAAGCTAATGCATGCTTGCGATGGCTAAGGGGCCCAATCGCAAATTGGTCCTGTACCGGTTGTGTGTTTGGCTCTATGCTAGTTGTGCACATGCATTTTTTCTTCTTTTCCTTCTCTTTACGTTTCGTACTGGTACGCGCGCGTTTTACACCAAATGGGGAGAGAGATGAGAGTCGTTTTACTATACCATCTACAGTTTCGAAGCCTAACATTGTAACATAATCAGGAATATTCGTAAACAAAAGACCTCCGATGAGCATTTCTATATGCAAGCACATACACACACGAATATACACATTCGCATGAGAGTCGATCCAGCAATGCCAGCCACAATAGAAAAAGTGCTCTTTTAGCACACAACTAACTAGTGATTATATATGATCCATCCCGGAACAACCCTTTCGCTTTCTTCTAATGGAGCCGAGCCCTAATGGATCATTAATTTTTACTATATCATCTTGCCTGCGTGTAGTTCTATTCCGGGGTGTCGTCGCATATCAGAAGCAACTCAATTGATAACATTTCTGCCAGGACTGGCGCATCTGACGCTGATGTTACTCTCAATGTACGATGCCTTTCAACTTTTCTTACTTCTTTTTCTTTTTTATGGCATTCAGGGGATGTCGCCTGCACAGACGGGCACAAGGATGATAAAGAGAGGTTCAGGAAAGAGAGGTATGTATAAAGGGAGACAGTTTGTGGAGACATTAGGTATAGCGAGACAGATCAGTAGTATGGTTAAAGGATGGAAAGTCTCGGTAGTGTGTTATGCGATATGCAGGTAATTCCAGGTCGGGTGGGTGAGAAAGCTGTACACTCCTGTTAAAGGTTAGTTAGTTCTCTCTATAGAACGTTTGCCCTGGTAATGTATGTGTACACAGCTACAACGTAGCCCACATTACGGCCATGCTCAAGGATATCGAAAGTTTTGGGCACACGTTCGTCATAAGGATGAGCATCTGGGAACTCCAAGCAAAGTTTAGAGATTCCCGCCCACACATGCGATTTATACTTTAACTTCTTACTTACTTAGACGGAGCTTACTTTCTCTCGCTTTGTTTGCTCCATACAAGTGTGTGTGTGAATATGTAGTATATGTATATTTTTTGCTAATCTTAATTACTTATCAAATACTTAAGAATTTGTTTTTTCTCTTTTTGGTGTTTAGATCTCAAGATTTTATCAAGAAGATCAAAACTGATTTCAATTCTCAAGATATATAAATACTTAAGATATGCAAAGATATAAGATATGGGATATAGATATGTAAACAAACAAAAGTATAAATATATATATGTATATGTATACACCTATCTCCATCCCATATATGTGTATATGTAACATATATGGGACTAAATGTCTTTCTTTGCCATATATCCATATATATATATATATATATATGTATATACGTATGTACCATATGTAGATGTCTTTCTTCGTCTAGCGGTCGCCATTTCCAAAAAAAAGGTTTCCGCAGAAATTTAGTTCTGTGCTTCCTCGAAGAAATGGAAAACATATATGCGACAGTACTCCTCTTTTTATATATATCTCCAGTAAGCGTGCATAACATTTATGTCCATATACAAGTTATATGGGTATAAGTTGTTATACACATCATAATAATAATAATAGTTAATTGGAAATTTTCTCTCTTCAAAGCAAGCTGGAAAACTCGATTCTTTCTTTTTCCTTACAAAACTGTCAGTCCAAGAGATGTGATTCTCCTTAAAACTATTCTTCCGAAATATGGTGCCCATTCGTTTTTTGAAAATGAAATTTAGATTATAACAAAAAGGATTTTGTTTTATTTGCGGTACAAGGGTATATTGGGTTTTTGAGGATGTATATGGCACCCAGAAGGATCTGAGATAAATCCTTCTTTTATTAAGCAAAACCACTCTTTCAAGCAGTGATTTCGAATTCCTTTCTGAGTCGAACTAAGCTTGTCTGTCCCTCCGTCCCCTCTTAGAATCTTACAGTCAACCTACAACTGGAAATTTTGCAGGCACAAGAAGAAATGACATTGAAAAAGTTTTGGATTGGATCACTTTTTCATTCACTTCCCATGTAAGACCTTAATTTCCTTTACATGAAGAACTACATTCAGCGAGTTGTTAGGCTCTGACTGGCTATAAAGTTCTTATTTGATTTTACTAATAATAAAAGCTCAAAGCAATCTCAAGCGTTATATAAATAATTTATTTACTTAAATAATTGACTCGATTTCATCTAATATTTAAAGTTGTGATCCGATAACACCAAAATATTGTCATTAAAAAGTAGTTAACAATTATTCAAAAATTGAAGACATTTTGGCGACTAATCACTCGAATGTCATGCGATATATTTAATCTTTATAAAGGACTACGAGCAACAACAAAACAGATAAGAATTATTTCAATGACTCCTTCTCTCACTCGCAAAGAGTTTCTTTGAATGACTAAAACAACAACAACAACAACAACAAAACAAAAAGGAGAAAACGAACCATGTTACCGAAAAAATTATTGATTGATGATTTATTCAATCCAAAGTCTCCGGATGGAGAAACGTAGAGGACAACAACAAAACACAATTTATGGCAACAAGTCCAATAAGAGGGAAAAAACAAAAACAAAAAAAAAAAAAAAAAAAAGAAAGAGCAAAAAAAACAAATGTTCGATAAAAATGTGAAATCATTTGAAATATCACGAACGCCATTATCATCAGCAGCATATCAGGCCATATTCGTAAATAAAAGCAAAAAAAAAAAGAATTTTTTTCAAAAAAACAAAAAAAAGAAAAGAAACCTGGGACATATATAAAAAACTCTTGAGACTCGTACAGTATTGTGTATTCATATATGTACGTATCTGCATACAGTCAGTCAGTTTATAGTGTTATGTACTCTGTATTGAGAACACAGTGGTATAGTGCATTAGTGGAGACAAGTCGTGAGGCGCCGTTTAAATTACCACAATATATATATATATATATATACGTATATATACGTATGTACGTAAGGCATAGCATGACAAAATGAGTCTGACATTCATAGTCATTTCGTCTTCACACGGTTTATCCTTTCCATCTTCTCAGTTCGGTTTCGTTATAACTTCCAACACAGGTTCTCAGGGCGCCACCTTAAGTATATATATATATATATATATATATGCACTACTTTGTTTGTACATATGTTTCGATTTTAATTTAAATATTTTTCCTTTTGTAAAAGAAGTAAATTCTAGTGCCTATGCAAATGCAATAACAACAACAATAACAACAACAACATTGTGCGGATATTTAGTATACAAAAATCATTACGATTTAAGACTGCCATCCATTTTGTGCGCTGTCTGTAATTAAAAGACAAATCAAGCAAATAACACAAGATTTCATTTTTATCATTGAAGTTGAATTTCATTAGAAGTAAAAAGTAAAAGAAAAACAGACGAAAAGAAAAGGGTGAAAAAAAAAGGAAAAAAAACAAAAACATAATTAAAGTGAGAGAGTAGCTGGATCGTGTTTTAGGTACTCACGCTATCTAGGACAAGATGAGTTGAAGTCATTATCAATGTTCTATTGCTTGGTTTTTATTATGCAATTCCTCTTATATCAAAGATGCCTCAGCCATCCATATTAACCAAACCATACGTACAAGAATCCATTTATGGTGTATATGGGTATGGAATGATACAAATGATACGCATAACTTAGTACTCCTGTTTACCTAGAATGAGAATTATATAGAATCCTTTTGATACGTTTTTTTTTCTTTTTCTTTTTCTTCTTCTTCATCTTCTTTTTTTTTTGTTTTTTTGCATCACTTTTGTAACTCGAATACTGCTTTTTCGCTAACTGCCATCCCAACCAACCCGTTGAACTCTTTTATTTAGATAAGCGCCGCATCATCAGCCTTAGCAGCTGCAATCTATGCTGACTGTCCATCTATCTTTTTGAAATACATAAGCGTACACATATACATACACGTATGTTAGCACACGTACTTTAGTATTATAGTTAGCATACGACTGGTTTTTTATATGCTTGCGCCTCTTTCTTTCATATTACGAACATTATATAAGCGCTTGTGTATCTGGGCAGAATAACTCCATCACATTTACCAACATCTCGTTCGCATCAAAGCCATGATGATAATGAAATTGGTAGAGACACTCACAAAAGCGCACATATATGCGTACGCGTGCATATACAACGCTAGCAATCTATAACAGAGTTTCCCAACATGTAGATATATAGACACGGACTAAAGAATCGATTAAAATGACTTTTATTTTCAACACCGAAGAGTGAGGATGTAAGGGACTTACATTTGTTGCTTGTCTACCCAGAAATATATAACGCTTTCCATTATGTATCTCAATCAATATAAGATATTGGCTATGTCTGCATGTCATTACTTCTGTAGAATCGTTGTGGCTAGTCCGAATCATGGGAAGAGCTTTTGCTTGGTATGCAGTTGCATCGCAATCCCGTGCATTACCCAAAGAAAGAAGTTTTAGGCAGGCCTCGGTCTCACCAAAGGCGCATACATGGCTTCACTAGCAGCCGTGAACAAATCACCTTCGAGACGCTGAGTGTGCGTTTTCACATTCCATCTGACTTCGGGCACGGTGCACTTAAGCCTTGATAGCATTGTATCCACTTAAAACACTTAGGCACATTTGCATGCTCTCTGTCCCTGCACTTTTCGTTGGTTTATCTACATCTCATCTGTCTGTCACATGTCATCCTGTCATCTTTAGTCGACCTGTCCCACGTTCATCTTATGATCCCCACTTCTCTCTCTCTCTCTCTGTTATCTATTCGCCTGTCTTCCTACGTGACTGTTCGCCCCACTTTCCTTCTTCACCAGGGACTCCGTTAAGTCTTTGGTCATTTGGAACATTCGACTTAAATACGTGTCGGTCTGTGCGCATTTTCCTTTACGGACCTTTTGGTGCTCGTATCGATTAGGCCATCGCCTTACTTGCCAGGGTATGCCTCTTAGTCGCATTGTTTGTTTGCCTTTTTGTTTTGTTCTTTGTTTCCCTGTCCACCTGCCATTTGCCGTCTCTCTACCTACTCTTCATTCCTATATTGTCCGTCCATATTTTTTTTATCAATTTGTCTTTTGTTCATGCATCGTCCGTTCGGGGGTCTTCCTCTTCCGCCTCGCGCCCATCCAGCACACGCATCAGAGATTCCACAAAGTCTGTATAAGCTTCAATAAAGTAATGCGCCCGTCTTTTTATCCGCAGTTAACTTGTCTGTATGTTCAGTGCCAAGCACATTGGTAGAGAAAACGAAAAAAAGTTCACATATTTTAAGTGATGTCCGTATATCCACCGATGAATTGAAAAAAATAAAAAAAATTTGAAGTGCATTCTCTCTTCTAGGCAAAGTGTCGTGTGATGGAAAAGCGATATCAAAAGATGGATATGACTAAATAAGTTCCAGTATGCAAGCTAATTGAACATATCTACCTATATATCATAAAGGAACTTCAGAGCATATGTGGCACACATTTGACAAATCTTTAATAATTCTTTTACTCCTTATTCTACTCCTAAACTGTAGAGTAGTGATAATATCTGCTAAGGAAAAGCGAAAAAGTGTTCTCTTTAACTCGCAAAATTGATGGCTCCCTTTATCTTATATTCCAATCTATGTCAAATGAAGCTTTATTAAATGTCTTATTCATATCGTAGGGAGCCTAGGTGTACGTTTCTTAATTAAATTATGTTTCTAGGAAACAATTTTGAAAATTGTCATAAGTAAGTATAAGTCTTTAATAAGCGGACATATGGTCGAGAGTCACAGTTATCGGGTTTCGACTTTTCTACCAGAATCTACTTAACAGAAATGTGGCTTTTCTTCACAAGCTTACACAGACCCGGACACCAACATATTTACACGAGCAAATTCAGTTTGCAAAATCTGAACGAACGATGATTTCAATCCTACCTGACCAGAAGTACTTGACCTCATCAAAGCAGTTCTTTGTTCCCGCTGTAAAGTTATTGAATTCCTCGCCCATCCCTTATCAATATGATTGTTCGCCCGAGTAGATTGAAAGTACCTTTAAAGTCTTTTCATAAACTGTGTTTCATTATCTGTGTTTGCACTTTTACCCCTTGTCCGCGACTATGCCGAAGGACGCACTATATAATCTTATGAGCGCATTTATTATTAATTATAAATTATTATTAATAATTTTGATTATTAATTGAATGAAATTCAAATTTGCATATGAGAAAAAGTTTGAGAACCCGTGACGCATTTTATATGCCGTCGTAAAGTCAGAAAAGTCTTTTTGTAGTTTTTAAATGAAGTATATTTGCAGTATATGCGTGCCTTTATTTGCTATGCGTCACGATAACGCGCGATGCGTTCGCATCCATGTTTATGTATATGTATGTGTTTAAATAGGGAATACCTGAATGTGTACGAAAAACTCTTTCAGTTCTTGGAATTTTATGGCCTTTTCCTAGAATTTCGTTAAGATTTCTCGGAATTGAATTAAAAGCAGTGATAAGTTCTGCTTTTTGTTGTTTGGAGTTTTAGATTTAGTTTTTTTCTTCTTCTTCTTCTTCGTCTTTTTGTTTTCTTTTTTTTTTGTTTTTATATGGAAACCCGTCTTGATGTCGCTTCTCTTAAAAAGTCATTATGGAATTCCCTTTAGTGACGTACATATATATATATATTTATACAGATATACGTATATATAAATTTTTATTTATGTTTAAATATATTATACACGCATACCCGTATATACCCTATGTGTGTATGTTGTGTTAATTAAATAATAAAGTTTTTTTTTTTTTTTTTTTTTTTTTTTAAAATAATTTAATGGAATGCGTACTGTCACACACTTAAGCATTATTTCTATTTTACCTTTCATTATTGATTTGAAAAAAGGGGTCAGGTCAGAAAGAACAGAACATGAGACAGATTTTTTAAAAGTAATGGTAACATATTTGAAATATTATTAGGAAAAAAACAAGAAACAAAGTAATGAATAGTATTGAGTCTATGTATACAGCTCGCTAACGATATTTTAGCAGCTTTCATCTATTGGTGTATGATTCCTCTTGCAACCTTAACCAGTGAATAACGTACTTTAAGTGAAAGCTGAAGTAAATGCCAGGCTGTCGCGTTTTAATAGGAATTAAATTTTAAATCATACTTTCAAGGTGGAAAGGTGGAAATACTATGTTAAAGTATTTCGGTTTTTTATCTCTAAGAAGATACAAATCTTCTTCACTCAAATTTGTGAAAAAAAGCGCAAAGTACTCGAAAAGTACATGCGCAAGGAGCGTGACAGGGACTTGGAGGAGATTGCAAGAGGGAAAGACAGATAGGTAAATATAGAAAGAGAGATAGATGGATAAATAAAGAGATAGGTAGATAGTTAGATAGTTTTCGTCTGTCCGATTTTTTACACATTTGAGAAATACCCTTCGCAGATCTCTGCAAGTAAAAATCACTCGATGTAATCTCCTAGCGGTTATGTTGAATGATAAGAAAAGATGGAAGAAATGTGCCAGCTTCTTGCACGGCATGCTATGGTGTAAACCCACACGAGGGCGACTCCATAACATCACACGAGGACGGGGGAGGCAAATGCAAAAGCGGTTTCGGCATGAGTTTTTACCCCAATATGCGACCACTAGCTGGCAGTGCGCTGAGGGAGGGAAAGGTAGTTAAAATAATAGATAGAGACAAACAGTTAAATAGATAGAGACAAACAGTTAAATAGATAGAGATAGATAGAGATAGATAGAGATAGAGAGAGATAGAGAGAGAGAGAGAGACAGAGAGAGAGACAGAGAGAGAGAGAGAGAGAGAGAGAGAGAGAGAGAGAGAGAGAGAGAAAGGGAGTGACAGATACAGGCAACTAGATTGATGGGCGGGCATGTTTCAGAATTAGGCTTTTCAGACCTTCACAATTAGCAATTACCCAAGGTAACCATCGGTCTCGTTAATCGACATTGAAAGACGGATGAAATGCGTGTTTTGGTAAAAAGCCATACGGAAGTGAGATCCGAACTCCTTATCTCAGGCGGGGACGGGAGAGGTACGCTGAAATAATAAGGACCTACAATTAATAAGGGTCCATCTCGAGGTAAGAAAAAATTTGCAAATTCTCTATTGAAGCCCTTTTCTCATAGTCTACAAACAATTTAATGTTGATATCTCAGACATTACAGTTTCTCGATGGTATTACAGTTTCCGTCATACCTATTTGTTAACTAAGTATAAAAAATTAAAACAATATATATATATATATGTATATATATATATATATGTATATTTTCATCTTTGAGCTGATCTACACAGCAGCTTATCAAAGTGAGCAAACTACTGTTCATACAATCTGTTTACTGGCAATGAAAAGGGGATGCATTCGAAATGCGAGCAGACTGTTTAGTTTGTCATGCTTGATACAATGAAAAACGTTGCCGATGCCCTTTGCTGACAATGTAAAACAATTCCTCGATCAATAGTAGAATACAATCCTTTCCGTCGTTAGTAGAGTACACGATTTCCTTACAACTTTCGTACAGCAGAAAGTAATCTTTTTAGTCATGTAATAAAAGTTAGGCAAGTCAGGTAATGGATAAATCTACGTGTCATTGTAAAGCTAGCTAGTTCGGCTATAATGCAGGGGGCTTCACTTTATATCCAACAAGTATTCCAACGGATGAGCGAAACATTCTTACCGGACGGCCCGATGTTACACCAGGGGCTATTTTACACCCTATCTGCCCCACACACGATCTCCTTCGGGCCATAATTTCCTGTAGGAGCTATGTTACTGTTCGTACTCTGTCCCAGAGTCCCAAAAGATGATGGTCAAAACCAAAGTCCTTTGAAAGAATAAAGGCCATGAAGCTGTATATGCGACAAGAGTGGGAGAAATTCGAATGATTGCTGTCTGTTCATAATAATGACGCGAGGAAGTCTTACTTTATGTACAGATATGAGATTTTAATAGACCTATCTTTTTATGCCTTCAAATAAATTCTACCTTGCTATAGAGGAATTTACTTGACAAATCATTGAACTCAATTAGCTTCAGTCAGAAAAAGTTATTTCGGCCTTGTCGGGATATTCTGGTAACCGTCGATACTGTGGCCAAAGACCAATGTAAAAAATGAAAGTTTTAGCTCCCCGGCTGCTAAGTAGCGAAGATTTCGAAAATCTCTTTAAGAAATAATTTCGTTTTTCGCGTAATAATGAAACTTTGAAATTTATCCGTTATAGCCGCTACTAATTTATGCATAGATCAAGTAAATAATTGAATATTTAAAGAAAAGTATTTTCCAAGCTTGTGATGCTTGATGTCATAACGTAAGCAATGAACGATTTAACTTTTTTTTTGCCAAAACATTCGAGAAATAAGAAAGAAAAAGCGAAAAAAAATCTTAATGTTTTCTTTATGCTGCTGTTGCTGCCATACATAAAACCTATAATAACTTGACACGTTGATGGTGATAAATGCCATTTTTCTACGGCTGTTTGCATGATTTTATTCAACATACAACAAAGTCTACTGCATGTAAGGTAAAATTGCCAAGGGGGAGGGACTTGAGCGGCATACTTCGTTTATAGGTCTATTTAGTTCTTTATACATTTGCCGATGTTGCAACTAAACGAGATGGCGCTTATAAATGGAGTAATGGATTAAGGCTTTCAATTAATGTAAAGGTCAAGTTAGGAGAGGACTTGGACTTGATTAAAAAAAAAACTTTGCCTTTTTCTTTTTTATGTTATCATCTTGTGCTTAAAGTAGTTTGAAAATTCGTTCAAAGCCGAGTTTCTTGCTTTTTGATTTTTTTTTTTTTTTATTTCTCTTCTATTCGTACTTTGACTTTTGTTAATCATATCGTAGCGCACTGAGAGTAGCGTTGCTTGGTAGGATTTTATTAAAAGTGGCATTTGGTTTCGCTATCAGAAATTATGATGACATGACAGCTGTATGAATATTAGTTTGCTTACTGTGCCAACTATGTATAGCCTGTTAGCCATTTATTTATACATATATGTTGTGCATGTGCGCGCTCACACATTTTCAGGTGTGTGCCATGTGGATATAAACACAAACACACACACACACACATATATATATATATATATATATATATATATATATACACGTATTTATATATATACACGTTCATGTACTTAAATTTTAAATTAAGAACGAGTAGCATTTATTAACAAAGTTGAAAACTGAGCGCACATGCAACGTTTAATCATATTGTGTGCTTATGCCTCAAGCACCAGCCATTGCAGTTAAATAGCTTATAAATTGCAAAGATACATATTCATGTGCATATGTACGCAAATGTATGCATGCATATGCATGATTTTATTCACTTACTTCCTTTTTATTTTTGTACCCTACACCACTGCTGGTATAGATGATATTAAGTTTGTGCGGACGTATGTAACACGCGGAAGAGCTTAAGAGAGACCAATCGATTCAGAATTATAATCTGAATTTTAAGCTAAAAGTCGCAATTTTTGAGTTACTTTGATAGACACATGGACGTGTTTTGACTCAAAGCTGAAGGCTTTTGAAAATTTTTCGGATCGACCACTACCCATATAACGCCCTATTATAAAAAATTGTAATTTTCTCAATTTCGCCGCAAAAGTGGTTACGTAGTTGCATTCCGGCATTCGAAGTTGATATGAAAACTTTGGACCGGCTGGGGCTATTTCTTCAACCTCCTCTCATATAACGAAAACTGATTCTCTTACCACAAAAACGTATAATTTTCAATGCTTTATAATGAATATTATATCATAATAGTAATTTCGTATAAAAAAATTAACTGTACCAAATTTGGATCACCTAGGCCTATTTGTTGGATTCTACTCTAATAAGGATTGTCACGAAAATTGATCCTTTGTAAAGTAGAAAAGTCTAAGTTTTAATATGTACTGATGGAAATTGACCCCAAATGCTCTCATGAAAAATATGCCTTCGTATAGAAACAAGATATAATTTTTGTGTTCTATAATAAAAATAAGAATTGTATTAGACAATGTAGCGTAGGGTATATAACGATCAGTGTTGTCCGACTATAATATTCTTACTTGTTTATACTGTATATACTAGACTTTAATGAATGAAGCGTTCGTGGTTGGGAAATATTTTTTGAAAGCGTGCACGTTATACAACTTACGTACGTATGCAAAATATACAAATTAATAAAAATTAAAAGCTTTTAAAGTAAAGCTTACAATTTGTTTAATTAATTGTTACGTGATATACGTGCCTACGTAAGCAAACAATTAAGTGTGCAGTTATGTGTATTTACCTTGTATATTATTGAAGACGACAAAAGGAGCCCAACTCATATCGCCTTTCAAGATATCCAGAAATACCCATCGAAATGCTGCTAAAGGACAGACTATAGGTTTAGACATGGGCCGCTACGAAAGTAAGAAAGCAAAAGGGACTAAATTAAGTGGTTGTATAGCATAGAGGTCTTCTTGCAAGCGCAAAAGTATAGGTTTTTAATGATAAGTTTTCTAAGACATGTCTTTATTGAGTTTGTGCATCGTAGCTTTTTGGGACCTTTGAACAAAACGAACTTTGTATCAATCAAAACGTCAACGGAGAAAAGATTTAGTTGCGTTGTTTAATACGTAGGATAGTGTTGGTGAATCGTGACAGTAGATGGAATGTCAACCCATCGAACCACTAACGTCAATGATAAAGTTGTAAATCCATGGTGGGCTTATTTAGGAATTCAGTAGATTGTAGTTTTTCACGAGTAGTTCCAGGAATTCTTCACTAGAGAATACTGCCAACAAAAAGTTAAACCATCGAGGGGAGAAATAGGAGCAATATGTTAAAGGTGTTAATGTTTTTGATTTCCAGCTTAATAATTTTCTTTGCCCAACAATGTTTCGCAGTAATAGATGGGACGATGATAAATGCTCCATTGCACCTAATTAACAGGGATCTGACCAGAGTTAAGAGGTTATTATGAGAATACCTAAAAAGAGTCAAACCTTTTAAGGACAGCCTCGAAAGCCCAGAAGACTTTTCGGCACGAAATGCATACTCTGTCGACAAGATGGGCAGTAAGCGGTTCGATACAAGTACACTATTCTTTAAAAGAACTGTCTTTTTTTTAAGAAAGCCATTAGGGCATTATTTGTAAGAAATATTTTTTTATCGTCAACAAGAATGTATTCGATGTAAAATATATAACAAAAAGCCTTGTTAACCTTTGAATACATGAATTTTTATTTTTAAACTGAAATGTAATTGTATTCAGATAGCACGCCAATAACAAAAATGGTCGAGGATAACGAAATGAACTGTCAAGGATCCTAGTTGTTGTCCGAAATTATAAAATAGTTTTGGTAAAAGCACTAAGCAAAGGTCGCCATATAAATGTATTTTCAACATACGATACAGGTCTATATCGCTATGTGTCTTAGTGTCAAACCGGCTCAGTGGATTTAACAGGTCAGATTATTGTTACTATTATTAGTAAAGAATTATCAATGTATTGCTTGTGTTTTGACAAGTAGTGCGAGTAATATATTACATCAATGCGTACATTTGAAGTCAAACTTAAGTAAATTTCAAACTCGAAATATCTCGACACAATTAACTACACAATGCCGAGGTTATAAAAGATTACGAGCTAACTACTTACCTTCTAGCTTTATTGAGGCACATCTGCACAGACATGTTCTAAATAGCTAAACATGAGTAATGAAAGAAGCGAAAGAAAGAGACTATTGTCGATGTCATTAGTTACTTCGCTCCTGACGCACCATTTTCCGGAAATGAGAATATCTATGAATTACTTTTACCACACTTCACTAAAAAGCAAAAAAAAAACCCAGCTGATGCCAAAACTAAATTCGAACATTTAGTACGTGATACCGAATCTGGCGGTCAAACAATTTCGAGAAAAATCGCGAGTGTTTAGAATAGTTTCAACGGTGAGCCCTTAATTTTATTCAATCGTAAATCGTGCTACGTCATATAAATAAAACGCGCTTGCTACGTGATTTATTTTACACCTAGCGAAACAAACCCAGCACACTTACCATCTACTGCAGTCATGGGCAATCGTCGGTCCGTAGAGCCGTCGTGTTAGGCCCGGTGCCTATGAAATTGGAAGTAACTCAATTTGCTCGCACATATTAATATTGCAAATGCCCTATCTACACGACCGTCTCTGCTGTGCAGCTACCAGTTTGCAAGGGTAAGTGTTTAATGTGTTTTTTTTTTGTGGTTCATTAGCTCACATAAAGTGAGCGATTTGATCATGGGAAAAATTGATACACAAGGCCACACTTTTAATAATTTTTGGACTCTGTTTTGGTCCCCGTCGTGATATCAAAATTAAAATTGGGCCGCTGATGAGAAACGTTGCCCCTCTTCTATTATTCATTACCATTATGAGCGGCTCAACAGTTTACCGGATTCTGGCTGCTTGCATGGATTTGAGACATACGCAACACGGCTATGATGTGAAAATATATTTCTACATTAAACAGAATAAAAGCAGCCTGAGTCAGCGTATACTTATCCAGACTTTCAATAATTATACACAAATTATGCTTATTGTGTAATAAGCGCTTTGAATTAACTACACACACACAAAGCAATTCATTGAATGCTAGTGTAAAATTATCATTTAACCTTAAGCTAATCGATGGTTAATTGCGCTTACCATCTGATAAGCACATATTATTGACTAAGGGCCATTACCAACGATTGGGCCATGAATAGACAACCGAATAGTCAGTTCATTCTATTTTTTATACCCACCACTGCAAGGTGGGCGTATACTCATTTTGTTTTTTTGCCATAATATATGTAAAATTCAAAAGGAATCTTCAGAGACCCTATAAAATATATATATATATATACATATATACTTTATCAGCGTGAAATTCTGAATTGATTAAACCAGGTCTGTCCGTCTATATGGCGTTTGTTGTTGGTCCTCTCCTGGTCGCAAGAAGGAAGATGTCGACTTCAAATTTTCTAAAAAACATTGGAAGTTTTTGCACGCAAGGTGGTAATGAAAATGGTCCAAATTGGTCAGAGTAAAAGGGCGCAATGGAGCGTAAACTAAAAGCAATTCAGCTTTTTTTTAATAAAAATTTTTGGATTTTTGCTCGTTAGTCGGGATTTATTAAAGTTACAACTCAACAGAAACACTCTACCCTTTCGGTAAAAAAATGGAACCAATCGGCCGTGTCCACACAAAGTTACGAATAATTAAATTTAATTTTTTTTTCACTTTTTTGAGATTTTACCCTTACTTAAAACAAGGCAAACAGGATAGACCTTTTAAGACTATTTTGTACACTCCTTAAATGAAGAAGTATTATCTGTCTAAAAATGGGTTAATATTAAAATGAATATCGTAGGCATCGCGATTAATTTTTTCTTAATAATACCAACGATATGGGTATCAAATAAAAGAACATGGAGAGTAAAATTGGAAAAGTATAGTGGCGAGTATGCGAGAGTCGGTCTCCGCCAAATATAACTTTCGTATTTACTTCATTCTCTTATATTCGGGAACTTTTCTTCATGTACATAAGGGGGATTCAATCGATACCCTTTTGCAAAATGCATAAATTTCATATAATATATTAATCTTAGGAGAGCGAATATCTTAGAGTCATTTTGTAAATTTGCGAATTTTCAAAGATATTTCTTGGTTTCTTTTTTTTTTTTTTTTTTTTTTTTTTTTTTTTTTTTAATATTATCTCTGAGAGTAATATGAATATTTTTGCTTTCATTTACATGTTCTTATTTACTTTTTATCATATCATTTTGATGCTGTTGCATCAACTAGGCGCCACTTAAGCATCTTAGGTAAAAAGATTAAACTTTGACAACAATGCCAACCGCTCGCTCAAGCGGCAGCACTTAAGCAAGCACAATATCAATGTTATGAGGTCTTGAATACCAAACCAATCGAAAAACGACAAGAAAATGCGCTTTAATGCAATGAAAAATTTGATAAAAAAAAAAAAAAAACGAAAAATAAATAAATAAAAGAATATAAAACAATTCGGTCGAAAGAAAACCACAAATAAGGCAAAAACTAAAAGCGAAATGAGAAAATGAAATAAAACTGAAAGAGGTAGGAGAAGAA
>NW_023998457.1:2444282-2492761 GCF_014805625.2 Glossina fuscipes
ATGGTGATTCATAGTAGATTGTAGTCTCAGGAAAAGGTAGCAAGCTGCTGAATAAACCTACTTTCGCTAGACAAATTTCCCTTCGGTCGTGAAGTTATGTAGATTGTAGACTCAGAGAAAGGCAGCAGCAGGTTGTTTAATAAATCTTTCAATGACGCGAAGCTCCGAAAAAGAAGAAGATGCTGAGGTAATAGTTTGCGATTCGTCATGTACGACCGTAACTTTATGTTGTTTAAGGTTTTATTTACTGCTTTAGTTATAACGGACTAAGGATGTCAACAAGACACGAAGTTTTTTTTTCACTTTTCCTTGCCTTGGCCGATGGCAATGGCACTTCACCTTGTTACACGGTGAACACGCGATTACCCCAAAAGTGGAATTGTTAAAAAGACAGGAATTGAAGGAAATAATTTCTAAGCATGATGTCGTTCTAGTACTTTAGAAGCAGTGGGGACGACTAAAATAATGGGGATTACTCCAAGTCTTGGCCTATCGTGTAGCCTGCATAATGCATATATAGAGTGGTACTTAAATTCCTTAAAGATAACTCATAGTTAAGTAAATAAAAAGCACAACTATCAAGCCGCAGATAACCGGATTCAATTTGCAGTATAGTGGACCACACTTCAATTACAATTGGCATGTGGTCGACCTACAGTGAGTATCCGGTAGATGAAAGCATAACACTTATCGATCGCACATCCGCCTCCCAGGTTACGGCCTCCATGTTCTCCCTCCCTCCCTCTCTCTACCAATTTCTCTCTGAGCATCACCACGGGGAATATTCTTTGAGGACTCGATTATATTAAAATAAAAAAAACATTGTTAACATTTCACATCGTATTCCATCAGGCACTGTGGTGTTAAGGCTTTATGACGAAGACTTACATGAGAGAGTAAAACCGGTACGTTCAATAACACATTTTCGTTCAAAATTGATTGAACTTCACGAACTCTTTCTCTCGCTTGCTCCTCAAACAGAAGCTTAGGCAACTACTCAACTCACCTGCAAACTCTTGCCAGGTGTTTGCGAAAAATACTGTTTTTGGGGGAAACTTTTCCCACTGTGAACACTGCGCACGCACTTATCATACAATGTGTTATAATTTATGTTTTATATCGAATCAATTAAGTTTATCACATCACTCAATAAGTTTGCGATCAAAAAAGTGACGTCGCTAAAACAACTGTGTCTTGCACGTAAACAAAATATTATGATATTTTGACTCATATCGTGACAATGCAAAAGTTGTATGGCCCGATCAATGGTGTTGCCATATATGTGTCAGACCGGGGACTTATTGAATGATGTGTTAGCTCTATTCTAATTAGCGAAGAGTATAACCTGAATACAAGTTTTTTTTTTTATGCAAATGAATGATTTAATCACTGTTGGAATTTTCAAATTTTTATCTGCTTTAACATAAACAAACAATAACTTTACTTGAAACAATCATCTGGGTGATGGGTCATTTTGGTTTGTCTTCTCAGAAGAACTATGTCTATTAATCATAACATTTTTGCACCAGCTAAGAGAGCTTATGTCGAGTCAAGATTATTGTATTAATTGAATCGAACATTGTTTTTGTTTGTCATGTTAATCATGTGCGACCGAAAGTTCTTAATCGCGATATCGCAAAATCTAGAAATCGATAAACATTACACTTTTCCAACCTAATGATTAACTGATTTTTTTTTTTCTTTTTTTCGCTTCTTTCTTTTCCCACCTTTTCTTTTGCATCTAATTAGTTTAAATACCTGAGGTAAGCAATTCATTGTGCTTTAACGAAGTCATTGAAAGAAAGGATTCGAAAAATGTTGACAAAATCAAATCATTATGTCAGTGATTTTCAATGTCAAAGTCTAGTATACAAAGTGGAAAAGAGAAAACAAAAACCAACCAAACCAAAAAAAAAATAAAAAAAATAAAAACGAAAGAAAAAATAAAGGAAAAACACAACAGAAAAGAACAGAAAGACAAAAAAAAAAAAAAAAAGAAAAAGAAAACAAACAAACAAACACATTTACAAAAAATATATATTAACTTTAACGAGGTATAGAGATCATATTTGGGTATCACAACACTTTAGCGGTATATCGTTGCATTTCACAGAGAAAGAGAGCGAAGCGCGGCACAACATGAAAAGAATAACAAACAACGCTTCTTCACGTCACCTTAGGGCCGACTTAGCAAAGTCGGCCTAATAAACACAATCGTAAAACAAGTTTGCCTAATTGATCGAGCGTACGCCAAAGTATAAAATAATAATGTGAGGAGAGTGCAAAACACTCCTTACTATGACGCATATTGTGCTTCAAAGTAAAGTTGATTGAGAGGGAAATAAGTAAACGCAAGCAAGCGCAAGACGAAGATCAAAATATTGTGAATATTGTATGGTATTGTATGCATGTTCATGTGTGTCTGTGTATGTATGTATGTGTATGCATTATATGCCTGCTTTAAGACTGCTTTTTCTGAAAGCTATTGTTCCTAACAGGCCATTAAATGAAAGATCTGCGATTTCTTTGCTTTGTTGGTGGTGGCATGTTGTTGATTTTAGTGGCGTTATGGTTTTGCTTGTTATTTTTGTTGTTATTGTTAAAATCAGTCTTGACTGCTTCGATGAATAAGAAAAATTAAAAAAAAAAAAACAAACTAAGAATGTGGGATTTCTACATTTATACTTTTTTTTTTTTAGGTTTCTTCCTTTTTTTCCTGTTTTTTCCTGTTTTTTTTTTTGGTTTTTTGCTCTTTTCTTCTTCAAATACAATTCAGTAACAACAACAAGAAGTTTGCGTTAAGAAGGCTTTTAAGTGATGACACCAAATCGCTTTTTACTCTGTCGTTTTATGGTTGCAAAGTAATTCCCATCGCTCCGCACTATATAGATTTTCTCTTGTTCGGTTTACTTGGTGTTATTTTTGAGACCTTATTACTTTGTTGCTTCCTCTTCTTGTTCACGTTTATGCGTATGTCTGGCGTGGAGGGTCATTAAAATTAATTTGGTTCAATTTAGTTGATGCCAAATCGCTGACAGTAAAATATCGCCACAAACGCCAGCGGTAGGAATATATATGCACATGCACTCGTATCCGACATACCACCGACGTTATCGCCCTCACCAACCGAAAACAAAGTAAATTAATAAATCATGCGGTCATTAGCGCTTAAATTCGAATTATAACTCATTTATTATTTCGGGTATTTTGTCCTTTTTCGTTAAACTTTTTTGTTTGTGGTTTTTCGGTTTTTTTTTAAATTTTTTTTTCTTTTCTCTTTAGTAATTTTTTACCCCTCCACAAAGCTGAAGTGAAAATAGTAAGTTTGATTGTCACAGGACCTTTAAGGAATTAAGGAAGACTGGTTGAGAGTTAATTGCGCAAAGGTTAAAACTGTAAAATGGATTATTGCATGCATTTGCATTTCTATTGATTCTTCAGACTTCTGATAGCTGCAACAGCAAGAACGGCTATCTCGTTACCTTATCTAAAAGAAAAAATTTTTATATCAAATTTCAAGCTTTCTTCACTCCTTGCAAATCAGACTAATATGAAGAAGATTATATTTGGTTACGGGGCGAATTCTAATCTGCATTTGTTGAAAGAATCCCAAGACAGAAATTACAGACGTTGCCAGGGTGGTTTAACCCCACGGTACCCGCTGATACAACAGGTTTTCTAAGCGTGAACCGTCAGCGTACTGAGAAACGAAACAATCTTTGTAAGGTTTTTTTTTTATCTTCTTGGACGAGCTGATTACCTTTCTCCCTCTCTCACTCTCCCTCCCTTTTGCTTTCTATCTCTCCCTTCATCTAACAAACTTTCTGTCTTTATCTATCAATTTAACTAACTCTCCCTGGATCTTCATAATTTTTTTTTTAATGTAGGGGCAGTGCAGTGCCAACGTAGTGGTCCTACACTAGAGTAAAACCATCTTGGAACGATGTTTTGGCATTATCTCGTTACGGATGCTTATGAATTATTGACCGTCACAATCCCTATAAGCTTGGGGCCAATTACACCCAAAGTGCCAGATCAATAAAAAGTGCATGGTCATTGAACCTATTCTGGAGAGTGTCCAAGATCTATTTATACCCCATTATATGTAGCTCTCGTACACTTATTTTACCATTGTATCTGTGATACTCCCCAAAGCGCCATACCTAGCCATCCATCAGGACTTACATGGCAGTTACAGCTAGGTCTCCTAGGTATATGCGACGCCATCACTCCTGCTTAGGCATCTCTTAAGAATCTCTTCTAAGAACATGTATGAGTGGAAATCCTGAGCTCCGTGATGCTTTAATTTAGACGATGAAGCCGCTCTTGTCTTTGGTTCTCCCAAAACTTCCCAGATCAAACACGCTAAAGTATTCCTTCAAAAGATATACATATGCCATGCTGCCTCAACCTAATTGTTTCTGCTTTGTTTGTTTGTATTGCCTTTATAGCAGTATATCCTGGAGAAAAAAAATTCTCATTTATAAAGCAAGCAAAACTTCTTCCAGTGTAATCCCTAAGCAATCTATAGGGAAAATCTGTTGCCAGGTTATAGATAAGCAAGCCTTCAACTCTTCTTAGTGATTAGTCTTACGACCATTGTCCGAAGAACATCGTGTGGAGATGAGAGTTTCGACGTGTCTACAAAAGCAAAGAAGAATTTCGGACGTGCTTTGATAGCTTAATTAGATGAGGCCCGCAAGTCTATCGAGTGATTTACGAACGATTTCTGGCACCCCCAATTTGCAAGACTCGCCTGCAAAAGAAAGGACCTGTATGAGATATAAAAATTTGAATAGAGCCTTAACGTTCTTTTCTGTGCAAGGCGAGAAGAGGTTTGTCAAGCATCTCTAATTATTTAATGCCCCCGCCGCTACCATTCCTGCTTAGTAATGGCGAAGCATGTGTGGTCTTAGAGTAAGTGGTAAACCTTACCCCCATGGATCTCGCAATTTTAATTTGCAATGTTTCAAGATCATCGGCAGGACGATTGTCATAATTGCGGACATGTGCTTGATTTCAAATTATCTATGCTTCCCGGGAGACTATAAAATTTGTTATTTTACCTTGAGCTGATGATATTCAATGGCATTAAATCGGCAATGGAACATAAATCCATTAACATTAATGTTAACGAATATTGGGGGAAAACTGTTCTGGAAAGATATCAAAGGAACTTCGTACCTCCACAGCGAAGAAGACTAAGTCATCATATTATTGAAAGCTTGGAATATAGATATCAAGCGGTAATAAATCGAAATAAATCGCCAAATGTTACATAAGTTATAAACAAAAAAATAATTAATTTTAACGAGAGAAGGTTTTTTTTTCTTTTTTATGTATCCTAAATCTCTCCCTCGCTCTTCCTGATTTTCACTTTCTTTCACTTTTTCCTTATTGCCAATATATATTGAAGGCCGTGCTATTTATGTGCCCATGGCTGTATATCATTAGTATTTTTCAGCATGTTTTTATATAATCTGGCAGCACCTTACAATTAATTAGGTTACAGATTAGGTAAGAATTAGGTTCAAATCTCGATGCGGTAGAATTGACTTCTATTCTACTTGTTATAATAATAACTCTCGATAACTCTCGTTTATTTTCTAAGAATCGCGACATATAAATGTTTACTCGCGGATTCGTATCTCAAAATGGTAGAAATAGCTTTTATTCGGCTTGTTGTAAAAATAACTCTGGATATCCATTGGTGTTTATTTTTTCTTTTAATTTTATTTTGTTTTTAAATTAAATTTTATTTTAATTTTTACTGGAAATTATAAATTTTTTTTTTTTTTTTTTGCATATTAAATATAATTTAAAAAATATACTTATAAACAATTGTTTTTGGCATAAACTATATAATATAATAAATTTATTTAATTCTCTATTCTATAATAGATTTTTAAAAAGGCTTTAATTATTCGAAGAACGTTCCGGCAGACCAGTACGAGTGATAACGCTCGTAGGTATTTCGCTAGTAGTCGTGCGCGGTGCTTCTCTGAAAAAAAGGAAATACGAAAAAAAAAAAATTTTTATTAACACTGTGCCCCTAAACGCTTACAAATACAGTGCAACTTTGAGCCAATTTTTACAAGCGTTACAAGCATATTTATATATCGCACATCGGATAGCTTACATCATATATCGTGTTTGTCTACATCTCACAGGTAATTGCCAAAATTAAATCTATATGTTTATTATTTTTCGTATGTATAGTTGTTTATAAAAATAGTTATGTATTCATTTTTGTTTATAACTCAACAATTTTCATTCGTTTTTCTGATGCCGACGTATATTAAGTTTGTGCAGATGAATGCAACCCCTCGTCGAAGATGGTGTCGGTGCGCTTCTTATTATAACGAACGATTCAGAGTGACGTTCATCATCGAGCTTGTACGTCCGTCCGTTCGTCCGTCTTGCTTTTTCGTGTTCAGCCTAAGGGCCAGAACTTTTCAGACATTTCAAATAAATTTGGCAAAACTGAAGTGGTTTGAACCCAAGACGAATGGTATTAAAAACGGTACGGATCGAAACACTCTTTTGACCACTTCCCATAAAACACCTTATTTTGAAAACTCGTTAGATAAGTAAGTAGAGGGAGATGTGTCGCGACCCATTATAGCGATTTTGTTTGTAAGCGGGACAATTTTCACACGTTCATTATTATTTTGTGGTAGATTAGTTAGATCGTTTTACGACAAATGCAAGTTTACCCTTAAATAAGCTTAGATTCATTTCCAGATACCAAAAATCCTGCCCATAAACTTACTAATCCAAGACTCACAAGATACATTATTTCATCTTCTGAGTAATCTTCTTAGTGAATGTAAAGCCTCTCAATTCGTATAACATAGATGAGGTCAAGGAACTTAAAATGAATAATTGTTCCCAATGCCAGCATCATTCTCTAAACGCACGACCCATTATATATATTCCAAGTTTGAACTACGCAATATATATCACAATTAACGAAGAATGCCTGTCAATAATGATAAGCGAAACTCCTCCTAAATTTATTTTAATTGAATAATTTCCTTAATCGTCGAGAAAAAAATGGAATTTCTAAGACTTAACGAAAAACCTTACAGAAGGTGAACATATGCCCACAAATCGACATATCAAATCGGCTAACTACCCCTGATGAAGTTATATATGGGCTTTGCGAGACCTTTAATGTGTATTTCAGGAATTTATGTTTTTTTTTTGTTTATATGACCATTCATTCGAGGGATGTTTCTTAGGCATGATAACGGTTGGAAGAAAGTCGGAGAGAGACAGGGACGGCCGCAACCTAGTGGATCTATGCTCAGTCGATAAGTGCTCTGCCTTTACCAACTACTTTTCTCATTCATTGTAGCTGCGATCAATGTAAAATTTACTCGCACTGAGAGTTGAACACGCGGACATTGACCTAGTAGTCGCGATTCTTCCCTACTCGGCGACTTATGGGGACTACTATTACTATTTCATCCTAGAATTTACCACTTTCTTATGTTGAAGTACATTTTTCAAGGGCTTCTTATGCGGGCTATTGTTGCTACTATTCTAAATCTTAGGGGGGGGAATAAAAAAGAAATTTCACCACTTTCTCATCTAAAAGTACATTTTTGAAGTGCATATAAGTCACAAGAAATAATTTTACTTTTTTTAACCGTTTCGGTTTTAGTATATAACTTACGTTGGCGCAATTTGACGATTTAAAGTCGTCGAATGATTCAGGTGAGGTGATTTACTTTGCGACGGTGAATTATTGTACGGCGAGTGATTATCTGATGGTACTACATGTGAACGAGACATATTTAATGTTATTTCTGGCGCTATTGAGATCGTACGGTTGCCGTTTGTGGACATATCCGGAAGGTCGGGTGCATTTGTTTGCGGATTTATTGACAGACCAATAGTTGCAACCTGTGACGGATATAAAGGGCTTCCGCTTAAATGTCCATTGAGTTGTATGCCTGCAATGGGTTTTCAAAGTTGAAAAGATTTCTTCAAAAATTCCAAGTAGAAATTCTTACTTGGCAATTGTGGCCTTAGCGGGGCACCGCCGCCATTATTTTTGGGTTTGCGCTTACGTTTCTGTATGCCTTCCTTTTTCATAGATAAGGGACGATTCATGTTGTGTAACTTGAAGTAAAGACCGCAAGCATTGCATACTGGATTGCCTTCATTGTTGCGGCGCCATAAAGTCGTGGAATTAGTTTGACAATTGGCACAAGTAACGCCGGTACGTCGATTATTCGCCGCCACCGTTGCCTTTGGCTTTGATTGTCTCGCGGCCATGCGCACATTTTGACGAATAAGTTGTGTGGAGGTGTAACAGAGCGAGCAAAATAGTTCGTTTCCTTTACGCATTAAGGGAGAATTACAATTTTCACATTTTACATCGGTTAAGGGAGATGCTAAAGCAGTCTCATACGGCACCATGGAGGTAGGGCCAGGCCAACTTGATGTTGTTATATTGCCCGGTGGATAATCTTCTACTACCTGCTGATAATAATTCTAAATTAGAAGAAAATAATTTCTAATCTGGCAAAATATATTGAAATTGTCTTCTTGATCAAAATCATCAGCTTCGCTACGCTGTACTTACAAAACTTTGATATTCTACGGCGGACGAGGGCCAAAGACCTTGTTCTTGTACCGAGGTATTGACTGAATCAAATATTGGCATCGATTGGTATTGCGTGGGTTGTCGTACTAAACTCAAATTTGGATCAGATTTACTAATTAATTGCGTCGGCGCTGCAACACTGTAGACAGCATTGCCAGGACCCAATTGATATGAAGATGTGGGACCGTAATTTAAATAATGTGAGTTACCAAGGTCAGTAAACGTTTTGGCTTCATTGGCATGCGTTGGTGCGTCGACCACTGGCGGATCATAATATAATGGAGGTCCATTACCATGATCGTTCATCGCGGAAGCGAATCGCCCATCGTCTTCAAAACGCAATAAAGGTGACGCGTGATTACCGTGGTTAAGAGCGGTGCCGGCAAGATGATGCGGATTTTGATGATGTAAAGCTGTCGCCGAAACGATCAATTGCTCCCCATAGGTACCGGGTGTAGGACATTGATGCTGTTGTTGCTGTTGATGATGATGATGATGTTGATGTTGCTGTTGTTGTTGTTGCGACTCGACCGTTACCTGTTCCTTGTCTATTGATTCTAATTTTATGGCGCCAACATTCTCCGTAGCACATAACATATGACCATTTTCGTCGGTAATGTACGTATAGTCTGTGGAATCCGGAGCAGATTGCTGATCTTCATGATGTCGAGCCATTTGTACATATTCATCTGGGGAATGATGGCCATGATATTCATTGGCTTGTTCAGTTTGTTCAGTTTCTCTTTGATCGCTAACACTGAAAATTACGCAAAAATTAGTTTAGCGAACTTTTCGCCTGATAGCTTAGAGTAACTTACAGTTCTCCCGATGTAGTTAGGATTCGTCGATGTTGCGTACGCGGTAGCGGGGGTATAAAGTCTTCGTTGGTTTGCGATGTTGTTTGTAGATTAGTTGGTTGAACTTGTATCACCACACTGGCCGGCTGTTGCGATGACGTTAAGGAGGCAGCAGCTTGAGCTTGAGCTTGTTGCTGCGGTTGCTGCGGTTGCTGTGATCGCGTAGAATGACTAGTTAATTGTTGCACTTGTTGTTGTTTGTGCGGATTTTGATGTTCGTTAGGCGATTGCCTCTCTAAGAGCACATTTGCCGAATGATTTAATTGCGATTGTTGTTGCTCTTGACCATTTACTTCGTCCTTGATTTTATCCAATAAATTTTGCTGAGTTTTACTTAAGGGATGTTGTAAAAGTTGTTGCGATTGATTACGTTGTTGCAAATGTTGTTGTTGCCGCGCTTGTGCCTCCATCTGTAATGAAATGCTCTATGAAAATAATTTGAATTTTTTTTCTTTTTAAAACAAATTGTTCATACAAACGAACGAACAAACATTCATTCATATGCTTTTCTTTCTTCTTCTATTTATGTTTGTGTTTGTGATATGTATGCATATATATTTAGTTACATTTTCGGATATTTGCCAGTTCCGGTCTAGTCAAATACTGGCAAGTGCTAAACTCATGGCCTACACCTTCAATCAATTACCGAAATAACGTTAAACTTATAGGGTCGGTCGGCTCTCTTCAAAGAGGCTGAAGAAAACAACCAAAAAAAAAAAAAAAAACAACTTTCATGTTAAACATCAAAAACACAATTTGTCACCTACAACCATAAAATATCATAACGTCATATTAGAGTCTACAAATTGAGGAGAATACGAGTCATTTTAACAATGTATACAAATCATTCATACCGGTTTAAGGCGTCACCACTAATGTAAATATGTGGTTGCGCGAGACTTAAGACGTGTTTACAAGCAAATGCGTTCGTACTTTTTTTTTATATACACTTATTCTCTATATTGCACAAGAGTAGGAAGTTGATGTAACACGAAATTCTTAAAAAACAATTTCAAATATTGACTTGTCCATAATTTAAGGCCAGTCAATTTACCCGGAACAAGGTTGAAAAAGAAATTTTTCTTTTCTTTTCTTTTCTTTTTTTTTTAATATGACCAATCACTTAGGTAATGTCCCCTATACGTGTAACACTGTGATGATCAGAAAGAGATAGGGATAGACAAGGAGATGGGAAGTATTGGCTGCAGCCTGTAGTGCAGCCTGTGCACTAACTATAGATACGACTAAGCGTGATCTACGGACTTGATAGTTGCGACATTCGGTGTTGAGTGGAATTCGAGGGCATATATCATCTGAGACCAAGAAAGAATTTATCTACAGTTTGGGTCGAATCTATTAATACTTACCACCACCTAGCAACTAGCAATAGTATATTGTATCGTGTATGTTACTTATCGTATATATTCTATTCAAATCATAGTCTGGTTTTATATACAGTTAGCTTTCTTTTCTTTTTCTTACTTTTATGCAATCGCGATCAAACCATTTGCCTAACACTGAGCTGATTCGGTGCAAAATTCATTAAGAAAAGGGTTTAGGAAAGGCATAGAATTTAATTTAAAACTGTAAGATAAAGGTCTTACAACTTTTACGGTCCAATTAAAAACAAATGAAAGCATTATAGTAGGCCGTAATCGTAACCCTTAACGTAACCTATACCACCCTGCAGTTATTTGCATAATGACTTTTCAAAATAGAGCTTTCTACGATAAGTGCGCGAAAAACTTGCTCAATACAAAAGCGTTTTCAATAGCGTTCGCCGTTGCGTCAAAACACCTTAGTCGCCCAAATCTCATTGAAATATCTTTAAAACTGCGGCCTGAATGTTGAACAAGACAAGACGGACGGATGGACAAACAAGCTTAGATCGATCGGCATATCGGACTTAATATATCCTTGCACCATAAATGTTGTAGGGTATAAAAAAAAGCAAGAATATTACGTTCGTCTGTAAATTGATTTTGTTACAAACCCACATCCGTAGTTTAAAAAAAAGAAACTAAAAAACAATAGGATCACCCACAGTATATATGTATGTTATACGTGTTTCCATCGTTATGTCTGTTATAGTTAATGAATAGTGAGCATAAATTTATTGTTTTTTTTATAAACACGGGCATTCTCAGCTAATGTTCCGACGTAGCCTATTTTCAACATCAACTTGCATGCAACAACTTGCAACATTTTCGCCAAATTTGAAGAGAATCAGGAGAACCTTAACCGCAGCTATTCATGCGAACGAATAGACAGACAGACGCACATGCTTAGTTCGATTTAGTTTATGAATATTGCAAAAGTGGATATATCCTTAATTACAGGTGTAAAACTTGTTATTCTCTTTCCCCACTAAATATCGAGCCTATGCACCTATTTAGAAACTTATCTTTATGAGAATGCCAAGGAAATCTATAGAACGGTATTCTAGGCAAAGTGTGAGATTGTATTGTGTAATATACTGACGGAAAGCCGGACAGAGGGACATACATGAATAGACTGATTCTGTTTATGATCGAGATGGAATCAGATAGATAGATATTTCTATAGAATATTTGAAAAGTTGATGTAATAGACATGGTTGATGGGTATAAAAGGAGAAGAAAGTTATTATCTTTTTGCTAAATTTTACTCATTGTTCTAAATCGAAATCGAATGAAATGAAGTTTAAAAGAATTGAGATTACGAAATTGATTTTTTACTTCCACATTATGTTTTGAAGTCTTGCCATAATCGAACAATCAACAGCAAGTTGACCGGAGAGAAAAACGTACGGGTATGTACGGGTTATTCATAAATTTATTCATAATCCATAAATAAATTTAATTTAAATTTTTAATCATGCGAAGTTGACGCAAGCATGATTTTCAAAAAGAGTAGACGGAATGTTTTTGTTCTATTTACTTTCTTTAGGACTATAAATATCTTAAGGTGTGAGCGATGTATATATATAGTATGATGAATATATATAAATATATATATGTAGTATGTATATAGACTTGATATTTTATATAATCGGCATAAGAATTTTGGGTTAACTTTCTTCTTCTGCCTTGAACTCGGTGACCCTTATTATGATTTGAGAGATTTTGTTGCTTGAGAGATAAAACTTCTTAAATAAATACGAATCCATAAGCACTTAATTGGCTTTAGTTTTCAACGGATGATATTTCTCTTTGTTCAAACTACATTCTTACCAGTTCCGAGGATATGGACCCAACGAAGTTCTTTCCTTTATTAAAGTCACTCAAGAATATGTTTTCTTAAGCAACAGCAATGGATAAATCACTCAGGAATATATTTTCTTAAGCAGGTAATACTCAATGGATAACTTTGTAAGCAAGAAATCTATCAAATAACTTTCATAAGGAACATAAAATTTGACAATAAAAGATTTAGGTTAACATTACGTGATCGTTGTCGTTGCTAGACCTAATGATGCTCAGCAATGAGTTTAAGTCACCGCTCGAAATAGTTTCAAAAAAATATAAGGTCTGTCGATAATTGTATAGCAACAACAACATTTCAATTATTCTCCAAGATTCTTTTTATAAGTGACTGAGAACTACTTTGTACTGTGTATGATTTTTTACAAAAGAAAAATATTTTTTATTTTAAAGTTTTAAGCCTAACACTCAGTGGAAAGCAACAAGAGATTTGTCCTAAATATATTCTTTATCTCGTTCTCTCTCTAGTGAGATCTTGGATTATGCCTTAATTTAAGTGCGCTATGCTCTTATGTTCACCATCGAAAAAATCTTATACAATAAAGCTTTGTTATTTGACGTTAGTTCCCACTCACTTCATCTACCCCTCTCCCCCGCAGGACCAGCGTTAGGTATTACTACGCGGAGACTGGTTGTCCTCAGCACGCTTTAAATGGTAACTCCACGAAGTTTCCCTCTATATATGTATATATCCTCGATCGGATTAGAATGATGTCAACAATCTATTAGTTCGATAGCGAAGGTGTCAAAGCCTTTACTTTACTTGAATGCCTTGGGGTTGATTTCATTGATCAGATTTCAAAACAGTCGCAAAATATTCTTAAAGGTGTTCGCAGTAGCAGACCAAATCTAATAATCAGCTTAAATTTTTAACGGACTAAGTTCGGGATCAAAGTGACTGCTAGCGGCCTGTCGACACATTCTCTATCGCAAGGATCGATATCTAAAATTTATGTTAAGTTACATTGTTGTTTCTTCCTTGTTTTCCTCTTCTTCTGTTTTGTTTTTTGCTGTTGTTGTGTAAGGTATGTACGATTCCTCCTAAACTTGGCTATCAGACTGTTCCATGTTACATTGCATTCGATGGAAACGTTCTTCTGTCTTGTTGTTGTCAGGTATCTAAGATTCGCCTTGAATCGATAATAAATTTGCTATTCGTTCTCTTTTGCTTTTGTGTTGTTGTGCAATGCATTTCTTTCGATGTAAACGTTCGTTCTTTGAATTTGTTAACTCAACAACATATACTACGTAACATGTGTCAATATTTGCGTACATGTTTATAAGCTTTTCCTTGGTGTGACATGATTTATTTTTATTTCATTTTTTTTATTTTTTTTATATTTTTTTTTTATTTTTTTTTTTAAATTTTATTATACCGTACAAAGAGTAGACATATACATACATACGTGTGTGTATATGTGTTTTGAAATTTTGTTGAAACTTTTTTTCTAAAAGTCATTTAATTACACATTTCCACTTCTGCACTATATAAACTATTCTCTAAATTTTTGAAAAGCAATTAAACTTTTAGTTGATATTAAGTTAAAAGCAAAAAAAAAAAAAAAAAAAACACACACACACACATACACAAAAGACAAACATTAAGGTTTACACTTAAGTCATCTAATTTTATAACCTCGTCCGCTTTGCTTCTATTTGCTTCATAAGTCTTGAATAGCAAAACATCCGTAACCAGAATACACTTATGTTTCCTTTTAAATACCTTTAGTGCATTGAGTCTTTTTTCTTGAGAGACAAAGAAATCTCCTAGGATACTCTCGTTTAGTATTTTTGGAACGAATTGTAACCAAGCTCTATCTTCAACTAGTTTTCATGCTTCTCTGTCTCTCGTCTGCACTCAATATTATTTAAAATGATCTTCAGGTTTACTTCCGATAAGGAACTATGAAGAACAAAATGCGAAATTCTTTGTTAATCGAAGCGAAATAAGACTTGTATTATAGGCTATGCCAGGACTCTGTAATACTATTAGGTTACATCTGGCAACATAAAAGTCTCTAAACTGTTGCCTCATGTGTTGCAAAAAACAATAAGGCAATAGTGGGCTTCTAGGAAGTTTCCATAACAGTTTCATATCATACCAATAAGTGGTCATTTTAGTTGGCTTAACCTTTTATTCTTGACCGAGGAACACCGTTTTTCTATTTTCTCATTTTTTCCAATTGAATGTCAATAGGAAGGTGGCGAAGTTATTGCTAACCACCGCTAGACCTGCTTCGCACTCAAACATTGATCAGTGTAGTGAGCCAATTACAATGGCAATGAAACCAAGTTTTTGTGAGCTACATACTCTTAGAAAGCTTAGAAAGCTCATTTATTGCATTGCATCCTTTACCTAATATTCGCAAAGACCACTTAGAGACGCCTTCTTGTCTACCTAATTTTTTATAGATATGATTTGAAGTCAACACGTGTATCCTTGACTTTTTCTCATCTTCATTTCCGTTCATCTGTCGAGATTATTACATTTCTCCCGAACGGAAAGGCTTGGCTTTAAATTTGTCTTTTCGCACTACAAAGTTTGAAGATAAGCCGAGTTCAACAAAGAGTTATCAATCCGTTCTGATTGACTTTTTTGCTTTATAAATGGAACCAAGTGGTTTTATCAGCCATTGAGGGAACGCCATAGATCTCAGGAATGATCAATGGGCCTCAGGGATGAGGTTAAAATGTAAGTCCTCGAAATAGAAAATTTTTTTATACTAAATTTATTTAACTTTTATATTCTCCATATACGCCTGAGGGGTCGAATAGGCAAAGTATCTTGATTAACAACTCAACGCTCGTGGCCTCAAACATGAAGCGCCGTAGAGTTGCCAATAAAGCTAGTGATTTAAGACTTTAGTCTTTTAATTTGCTCTTCTCGTTAAGTTATTAAGTTATTAATTTATTTTTTGATAAAAATACAGTTTGTGTAATTGTTAGTTAGATTACTGTAATTCACTTTTTGATCTTAAGCGAATGTCTTTTTATAATTTTTATGCCCATCGCAAGAGGATGAGGGATGAAGATGAGGAGGGTTGTCAAACCGTTTTAAACGAGCAGAAGGAAGCATCAGAGACCCCATAAAATATATATATTCTACTCAGCAAGAAATTTTACAATAATTTAAGCAGGTCCGTCTATCTGTCCGTGTGTCCCTCTTGGTTGCAAAAATGAAGTTTTCGACTCCAGATTTCGAAGAATGGGAAGTTCTTGCACGTAGGCTGATATTGAAAATGGGCTAAGTTCGATTGGAGGGCACGTCCTCAGCAATTCCTATAATCTTTTTTAACCAGGACCGAGGACACCCGTGCAAACGATATCTCCTAAATAACTAGTTAAAAAAAAAAATCGAAACAAAAAATTAACTCCTAGCTGGATATAATCCCGCTTTTTCCCTATCATTTTTGCAGAACTGCATAGCAACCGAGTGTCTCGTTCAAAGAGAGGCAGAGGTTTTAGGTAGGCGTCCATCTCACGTCCATGTACGTATCTCCACTGGAACTCACGGACTTAACAATCTCGTGGCGCTGAGTGTGCCATCGGGCACCGTCGAATTAAACCTTCACGGCAGATATCCACGTAAACCGCCTTGAGACATCTACCACTGTACAATATTTCCAGTTACTTTGCCTGCAAAGCGCTAAGAACACTTTGCTATGCTTTCACTATGACTTTGCGATTTTGCGAGGAGGCCACATTCATTTGGGGCGCTGCAGTCAGATTGGTAAATGACGTTTTCACCCTTAACGTTCTCAAAAAATTTTAAACAAACCCTTCCATCTTCACCCTGACTACTTGCATTTTAGTTTCGCATCCCCAGGCAATATTTTTTCAATTTTGACTTTTGTCACAAAGAACCTTAATATCGATAAAGATACAATAAGTAACTAAAAAATTTTTTATTGCTCATATATGCAAACATACATGTTATTTATTTGATTAAGAAAAAAGAAAAAAAAAAACATCAACCTTTTAGTTCAATATATATTTCCTCAAACGAAAAATGAAAAGAAAAGTGTTTAAGTACAGATAACCTCACGTGAGATAAGGGAAATGTGAAAAAAATGAAATCAGTTAAAGATATATTCATTCATTCACAAATTCATGATTTTTTTTTTTTCATTTCATTTTGTTTTTTTTGAAGTAAATAAAAGTTTGCGTGTTTACATATCGATAACACCCTCTGAGGCAGTAGCATAAAGATAATGTTAACGCAGAGTAAAACCAAATCACATTTTCCTTTTTACAAAATTTCATTTTATGCAAACTTGTACTTGCATGAACACGATTATGAGCATGATATTAGCTATAAAATTTTCATAACCTTTATCGGTTAAAAAACAAAAAAAAAAAAGGAACCCATTTACTTCATACACATTCTTGATCCTACAAAGTAAATCACTCTTCATGTTTTACTGCAAGTAACACTAGTCGAAAGATTCTTTTTGGGTATCGTCTTGAGCCTCGTCATGGAGAATTTCTTCTTTGTCTTACCTCTTATTGGCAATCGTTGCGCTATGCGTATCCTTTCGACTTAGGGAGATAGAAAAACTCACAAGGACATTTTTTCTTTTTTTTTACACCCTACACCACTTGTGGTACAACGTATATTAAGTTAGTGCATACGTATGTAACATGCAAAAGCACTTAAAGCAGATCCACCTTTCATTATATTCATTTAGAATCATAATTTGAATTGATCTAAGTCTGTCTGTCCGTCTGTCCATTCAAATTTGTGTGCAAGTTACAGGTCGCAAATCTTGAGATATTTTGATAAAGTTTTTCACACGGACGCACACCTTTGAAAATAATTCGGATCAGTCTACTCTTTTGACCATTCCCCATATGGAATATTTTGAACAGTCGTTATATAGAAAAAAATTGCAATTTTTAAAACTTCTCGGCAAAAATGGCTAAGTAGTAGTATTTCGGCATTTTAAATTGATGTGAAAATTTTGGACCGGTTGGACCAATTTTTACATCCGCTCTCATATAACGAAAACTGAAGTCCGTACGACAAAAAGAGTAATAGTGATAGTAATTTAACATGAAAAATTAATTTTATTTGAGTAGAGTATTTAATGTTCGTTCTCGCTGGACTATAATATTCTCGCTTGTTTTTTTGACTATGTTTGTTACTACTCAACTTTCGCTCAATATGTGAGTAAAAGTCAGTTCTCATAAGCTTTTGAAAAATCTAACTTTTTCAACACAGTGTCTTTAACACTAGATTTACGGGACCCAACAATATAATGGCTTTGCGACTTCAAACTCAAAATTTCTGATATCTTTAGATGTTAGATAGTGTCTTTTAACGATTTAAAGCAGCAAATATATATTTCTACTCTTTTTTTCTACGACACGCCCATTTTACTATTCTGGATGTGTATGTCTGTGTGTTTGTATACCTACTTTTACTGAAACCTGTAAATTTGTTGGCTAACTTTTCTGAATCGTTAGAGTCACAAAAATAAAATAAAATCTTTGGCAAAAACTGTCCGAGCTTTTCGAAGTTGTTTTACTATTTTCTACATAGCGGGAGAGTATGTAAGCAGATCACCCCTATTTTATAACCACATATTACTAATCCACCAGAGAATGTTTATGTAGAATTTCAACTTACTTCACAACTCTGGTTAAGCGCAAAAATGTACCCCAGTTTCATTGAAAATAGTTTTATATACAAAACATCCGTAAATCTAGTATTAATGACGGTCATATTATTATGACAGTATTCATGCTTTGCATCATCTGTTTGCGGTTGCGCCATTATCGTCTCGTCTCTTTCTAACAAATGGTGCTGGGTGAAGCACAATTTTTGTGGTTGTTAGAGCGGCCAGATCTTCCGACAGTCCGAGTTTATATAGAAATTGATAGCTTTCGTATCGTCCTTGAAAATCTTATCATTCATTTACTCATTATTACGTAACGTTTAATATCATTTTTAAGAAGAGGTTATAAATTCCATGAAACAGTGTTCGCTTGCTAGCCGAATACAAATTAAGCGTTCGTTCTATCTGGAAAACTTTGCGCTTTTAACGCAGGCAAAAAGATTTGACACTTTATACTCCATAAGAACTCCAATCAATTTGAAAATTTTCATTAACTTTTGATTAAAATTGTTCCAAAACTCATGCTTCAAACGCTACCGATATCCATTCGATTATCACATTCGATTATCACATGGTTACACTCACAGCTCATCAACCTTTTTAGCTACGCATCTACTCATAGGTTCATTCATTTATCAAAAGAATCTTCCAATAAGACCATCGAATGTACATTACGACAAAGCGACCATTAGAAGGACTTTAATATTAATATTAACCGACTCTTTCGATATGTTTTGAATTTTCAAGGTCACTTTGATTTTCTATTTACGCAAGTACATTTATTTCTTTGAGGGATGTCTCTTCTTTTTTTAATCCAACCGATCAACACATGTAACACCAAGATGGTCGAAAATAAATGGCGGAAGACCCCGCGGACTAGTGGATGTGTATCCGGTCGACAAGCCGTCTAAGTATGGTCAAACTATTCTGGGATTTGAACCTGCGCCCATTGGCTTGTCAGTCACGACTCTTTTCTACTCGGCTATGCGCCAACCGGGATGTCTGAACTAAGAATCCCAAAGTTAAGTTCCGCGCCCTCTTTTTTAATTACAAAATTTCTGGATATTGTTTCCCTTCAACGAACAGAAAAGTATAGTCAATGATGCGATAATAATGCATCCATAATTATAGATTGTCTATGAATTTATTGCTCGATGGCGGGAAAAATTAAATCTTAAGACGGATATATCCCTTAGCCTTGTAGCCCAATTTTGCCTATTCCATAACTACTTACAGCTTATTAACTGAAACAGAATTAAACCAATTACGTTCAGATCGCAAAGCACTCGCTTTCTCCTTGAGATTATTCTAGAAGTGCGCTTGAGAAATGCTTTAAAATGATGGTTCAAGATTTCTCTTCCATCCTGTTCTTTTCGCTTCGCGGAAATAATTTCCTGTGTATTGGTTGCTCAAGCTCAGCCTAGGCGATAAGCTGAATAGCTTAGGTATGCCTTCCTTTTACAGTCTGATAATGGGTTGCTTTCTGTTACACTGTTGGCTGTGCTTCTCTAATTTTATCATCTTCCTCATCTTCAACAGGTTCGAGCGAAATTTCACCGACTTCCTCATCTTTTCCTTTATAATTCCAGTTAAATTTAAGATCCTCTCCTCAAGAGACTTCATCTTCATGATCTTGAATCTTTGCCAACTTTCCCTTTGTTAATGTAGACTCCTTGAAAGCAACAAATCGCGTCATCGTCATGTTCATAACATTAACAGAAATATTGAACAAATCTGCAGAAACTCAACTGATTACTTAAATGCGAAAGCGTGTTTCAAAGAATTCCAGAGCTGATTAATTCATTGTTAACTCTTGCAAATTTCAATCTTTATATAATAGTGGTATGCGTCTGAAAAGTTAGCTTTAAAAATGTTTCATTAACAATTATGCCATAATATATATATTATATATGTATATATGTATATATATATATATATATATATATATGTGTGTCTATATATACATATATATTTCAACTTAAGGACTCGATAAAAAAAATATCTTGATTTGCATTAAATATGAGTCATCTGCAGATGTCAGGGCAGTTTTTCAAACAAAAGAACAAGAAGGTAAAATAATTTTTAATTTATTGTCCGCTTTTAAAATCTATAGTTACAAAAGCAAGAAAAGAAAAGTAAAGTTCAAGAAAAAACAAATAAAAGCACTATACTGGTACGCGGTCTGCCATTAAATACCCTTCATCTCATTTAAAATAAGTTATCAATAAAGCTTTATATATAGGGAGTGATCAAAAAAGTGATCCAACCCGAACCATTTTGAATAGTGTTCGCCTTTGTGCCAAAATATATCAGTACACGAAATTTCATAATAAAATCTCGAAAATTGCGACCTGGAGGCTGAACAAGACAAGGCAGACAGACGGACAGACAAGTTTAGATTGAATTAAAAAGTGATTTCAAATCGAAACAAGTTACAATAAAACGCGTGTTTACCACAAATCCTTCTCGGACTTGTCGCACACATCCGCACAAACTTAATATACCTTTACACCTTAAGTGGTGTAGGGTATAAAAACAAAAGAAGAAAAAATTAAATCAATTAAAACGACAGTGACATTATTTTATACAGAAAAAAAAATAAAAAAAAATAATCATTATCTTTATGAGCAGTAAATATAGAAGTCTGTTGGTAGAGTGGCGTCAAAATTTCACATGAACAAATGTGTGACAGACGATACATAAACCAGATGACAGCGGTCTAATCGACAACTTGCTTAGAAACAATACATCCGCCGTCCACCATTACGAAATGCCTTTCATGAATGAATGAAAAGCAATAATTGAAACGAGAACCAAATTACTTATCACAATTTTAATGATTTTATCACTTCAATTAAAATATTGACCGTAGAAAAGGATATTAAGGCCAGGTATGTAATGAAAGGTAAATGTTGGAAAAAAAAGGTGAAAATTTTATTTTTTTTTTTTCAAATTTTCTTAAACAACATAGGAAGTAATTTTTCAGCCATTCATAGACAATTCTTTTGCTTTATCATACACGGCTAATCGTAAATGTCTCCGTTTTAGACACGCGCTTATGCGATTCAAATATATTTTAAACATTCTTCGGCATCGATTAAATGTGTCCGTTTTTTTGTTTTTTTTTTTTTTTGTTCGCTATCTGTAATGAATACTTTTGCTCGTAATTCTTTTTAACCGAACCAATTCTATTTGGCATTTATGGAGCGAGAAGACTTTTCTCAAATATCCTAAAAATCAAATCACAATTAAATAAAGAATAAAAAATAATCAACTTCGGCTTTAGGAAAGGATACTTAGTTGTTTGACGCCGCGATTATTCGTATGCACATTCTGTGTCTAAAAAAAAAATGAATAAGTTATGCAAGAAAAGTGATTCTGGCTAGAGAGTGATATTCTCTTCATTTATCAGGGGGTATCTGATTTTTTATTGTAAAAAGAGAATGACTTTTATTAAGTTCAGATATTATTTTTTAAATGTCAACCATATTTTCGGACAAATTCTTTATATTAGATATACTTTAAAGCGATAATCAAAATTGCATATTAGATAACGTTCCCGCACTTATTTTCCATGTAAAAATTGGCCAAAAATTGTTGCAAACTAATGGAGAATATTTAGTTGTTCCAGAAGCAACTGAGCATTTCATATTCGAACTTCAACTTCAAATTTCAATTAGCCTCTTTGGCTAGGTATCTTGACATCCCATAGAGCGATTTTAGAGCATCAGTTTCTTCTTATTTTCGCAATTTTGAAGGAAGCGGCTCTAGTTCAGGCGGTACGTTATGAAACGATTTATCAATTAAAAGATCTAGGAACGACGCCGGATATGCTAAATGCCAGTGAAGTAAAGGGACAACCCTGACAAGAATGCCAAAAGAGACGATAATGATGCTGATAATATTCTCTTCAAGACGACTGATTATGACGGGCGGATTGATGAAGAACCTTGAGAATTAATTCTGCAGAGATATAAATTCCCTAAACGGTAAGACACCATTTCTGCTTTTAATCGTGCAAAATTACGTAATTAGGTTTAAAAATACTTTTTAAAGACCCTATAAGATATGTACATTCTTGATCGGCGTGAAGCTGTGAATTGATTAGGCCATGTCCGTCCGTCTGTCCATCTGTGTGTATGTGTAGCGTGTGTCTTTGGCACTCTCTTGTTCGCAAAATTTTGGTAAAGACATTATAAGTTTTCGCATGCAGGTTGTTATTAAAAATGGGTCAAGTTGATCAGAGCAGAAGCCCATATTAGAGCGTAAACTGAACGCAACTCCACTTTGCTTAACATGAAAGGACTTGGAGAGTAGAATGCGAGAAGCTAAGTGTGTTAACCTTAAATTAATTGTAGCACACACAACTTGGTGCGATAATATGAAGAACGTTTAATATATAAAGTCTTGGAGCGTTTAGAAAAAACCGTTTTCTTCGACATTAAAATCCTAAGTGGGCCAAGTTTTTTTTTATTTTTATTTAGATGAGCAATCACTCAAGGAATGTCCCTCATATACGGGAACGAGGTAAGGAGACTAATGGACGTGTGCCGAGTCGTTAAGGATTATGTCTATGTGGACTGAACTTTTGTCTACAGCTACAACAAAGTATCGTCTACAGAACTGAGATTTTTGCTCACGAATACTGACTTATGGATCACGACTCTTATATACGCCGCTCTGCGCCGGCCCACTTGGAGTCTTTATCGATAACATAACTGTAAGGCAGCGAATAGAGACAAGAACTTGTTTGGTACTGCAAAGAGTCTCGATTATTGGGATAAAATACATATCTAAAAGGCCTGGGGAGAAAATAAGCTTTACGGGACGTGCACTTCACAATTTCTTCTCCTGCGCAATCTATATCTTATAATCAGACTACATTAAGTAATTTCCTTTTTTCAACACAAACTTCTAACGGACATAAAAAATTCGATTCCGTCCTCTACACGCCCTTTTCTCTCTTAACATTGTACTTATATAAGAATTCTTCCCGTCCTTCCTGAATTACCAAACACTCAAGTGGAACACTCAAGGAGGAACTGGAGAAAGAGATACGTAGTGGTTGCAGGTTAGTGAATGTTACGCTTACACTAACGAGCCACTTAATATAACTATGTCCAAGTATGATCTACGTGAGGACCGACGCTCTTATTTACTCAATTTTGCGCTCTGGAGAATAATAATAATTTTAATCAAGTGATGTTTAAAGTGTCAGTTTTAATAAGAGAATACTGCTAAGGCGATCAATGAAAAAGCAAGCATTAGTTACGGCGAAGATTGAAGAAGCCATCGGGCAGTGTGAAATTGATTTGACAAATGCAGTTCTAGAGATATTACTTTAAACGCCTTTTAAAATGTTCCCAGTCTTCCTGGCAATATCGGAGCAAAATCCACATCAATGAAGAGGAGATATGCACAAGAAAAATTGAGCAAATCATAAACAACTGTTTACCGAAGTCTGGCAAAATTAGTTGAAAAAGAAACAACGGAAATTATTTATGACTCGACCTAATATTTACTGAGGAGATATAATTTTCGCTACAAATCCTCGCTATGAAGTTATCTTGCTTTATAAAAATTATAAAAATAATTCTGATTTAAATTTGACTATAACAAGTAAAAATATTGTAACAGGACGTGGCCCACCGTTAAATACTCTACATCACTGTGCTTAGTATAGTTGTTCATACAACGACTTTTCAAAATAACATTTTACAAGGTTGTAAACAATTTTCAATGGCGTCCTTCCTTGGGCACAGCTCGTCGGTATAGCAAAGTTCATCGTAATATCTAAAAAATTGTGACCTAGAGGATGATAACAGGAAAACAAAAGGCATAGGCGGACAGACGAATTTACATGAACAGATATCAAATGGTTAGATGGGCTTAGATCGATTTAGAAAATGATTCGGGATCGATCGATATAATAAAAGGGAGGTCTATTCTAAGCAGACATTAGGCGGACATACGGACAGACAACCTAAGATCGATTCAGAAACTAATTCTAAACCGATCGATAATATACTAGATAGGTCTATCGCAACTCCTTCTAAGCCTTACATACATCCGTACAAATTTAATACCCCCAGGTGCCACAAATGGTGTAGGATATAATCAGTTAATAATAATAATAATAATAATATCTGAGGTAACAGGAATTTCTTTATGCAATCTTGAGTGTCTTTGTATATGATATTCGTTTACAATGTCTTGGGAAATTCGATTCACTTAAAATAGATAATGATCTGTATTGCCAATATTTTAAAAAATAATAATTTCTTCTCGACAACGAAAAGTACAACTTCGTAGTACTTCGCAGGTATAGTTGAAGAAAGCAAGAACATTTTTTTCATACTTTCTTTTACTTATGTACGATAATTGTGGACGGGATTTGATTTACTTGAAGGGAGAAAACAAAAAAAAAAGAGAGGAAATTACAGACCTAATGAAAAGCCCTACACAAGAACCTGTAATTTATATAAAAAAATCAATCTGTTAAGAACTTTTTTTTAAATTCCAAAAGCATGATCTTACTAAGAGAAAATTTCAAATATAATTTGAAGCTCCCACGTACGTCCTATGGAAAAGGGGGCAGTTATCAATTCTATGGAGACCAGACGCGCCGCCGATCATCTATCGATTTTTTTTTAATTTTGATTTGACTAAACGGAGAGATAGACAGACATGCCCGTAAACAATTCTAACTAAATTCCCTCATTCTTAATCATCAGGAATATATGTCTTGCAAGATTTCATCCATCGCTTTATTAACTTTTCGCGAATAGTATATAGTGTAAACTATGCGATGAATAGAAGAAAAATTCGTGGAATTTGGTAAAGCTCCGAAAGCGATGTCTGATTGGTCCAATCCAATAACAAATGATTTAAATTTCTCTCCAAATGAATGATGTTTGCACAACGGGCAATGGATCCTGGAAGTGATTTTAATAACTCTTTTCTTATTCGAGTAGGATGGCAAATAATAATTCGTATAATGAATCAAGTATAAAGTTTGCTACATCTTCGGTGCGAACGAGTTCTCTACAATCGAAATTTTACTTTATTGAGTCAAATAAAAGAAAAACAAAAGCATCAAGCGTTATAGTTATTATTAGACTTGACTTAGACTGAGAACTGGGTGTAAGTAAAAAAGAACCAACAAATAACAATAAAGTTTAGGCAGGTCAATGTCTGTTCAGGTATAGGGCGTTAACACTTACGCCAACCGAATATATCCATTTTCAATGTGGTTTAAAATTCTTCAAAAGCTTTCGCCTCCTTCGCATTATTACGCTTTACCTTAAGATGCATGTTAAAGTTCCACAATCAAAGTATTGCCAAAGTGTATTTATATATAATATTGCCTTGTAAAATCCGAATTGAATCGAATTTGAATATTCTCTACAATTGAGTTATAAATGGATTTCGAATCTTCTTCTTCTTCTTCTTGTTCTTCTTTTTCGGAATTTTTTTTTTTTTTTGTTTTTAACACAATAACTTAATTAATATAGTTTTCATCATTATAACGGAATCACGGAATCACTTGTCTTGCAGGCAAAATGAAAAAAAAAAAAAAATTGTTCCGTAAATAAAAATGCGACAATGTATTGCGCGTTTAGCTCCGATTTTTATTTTAACTGCGGTACTATGGAGGATCGTAATCATAACGCAAGCACCTTGTTACCGCCGCTGACACCAGCACTAGACTTATTATTATTATTATTGTTCTACCCATACCTTGGAATTATCTGAATATGTGAAAATGTTTATGTATATGTGGACGCAGACACCTTAATGCCGTTTGTTGTTATAAATTTTTTGTTGATTTTTTTTCATTTTTTTTTTTAAATATTTTTTTAACATTTTTCAAAAGGAAAAGTCTGCGGTTAACCTGAACAACAATTTTATAAGCGGGAAAAACGCTTATGTATAAGTGTACATACGCTTATTACGTATATATATGTAGGTGTGTGTGTTTATATTATAATGAGAGTTTGTGAATTATGATTTATTTATTTAACACACCAATACATAAATAGAAACCGATATTATAATTCTCTATACTATAGTTAAACTTAATACACTCGCACCCCTATATATACTTATTACCTGTTTGTGTATATGTTTCGGTATATTTGTTTGTTATCTTATCGCGTTGTCGAAAAGATAAGTTTCACTCTTCGCTTCGCTATACACATACAAGCATTCATATATATACTTAAAAAAAAAAAAAAAAATAAGAAACGGAAAGAATGTTATTATTGTAGATGTTTTTGTTGCTGTTTTTGTATCTGTTGCTGTCGTGCTGATAGATATCAGTGTGCTACAAATTGCGCGTGCGTGTTCAGTTTAATGTGCATGTATGTGATTCTATTCCACAAGTACGTATCTACCATATTATGACACACACATGTATGTGCAATTAGCTAAAGTAACATTGGTTCATTGTTCGTTATAGTTGGCAAACACAGGTAACTCTTTACTTACGCGGTCAATGCACAAATCATTTTTATTTTCAACAACCGCAGATTAAGCGATTGATCGGTTTAAAATGTTAGAAAAAAAATTAAATTTTTCTAAAAGTTTTTAACTATAGCACCGTGAAAAACAGCCCTGTGGTCCGGTAAAAAGTACTTTTTTACAAGCCACACCACAAGGGTATATTAAGTTTGTTCGGATGTATGTAACACTCAGAAAGACTTCAAATTGATTCCCTTTTCATTATATCGATCAATTCACAATCACTTTTTAAGCTTGTCTGTCCGTCTGTCCGTCTGTTCGTCTTGTTTTTTTTTTTTTTTTATTCAACCTATAGGAGATATTGGGAAAAATGATTCGAATCGCATCACTTTTTCTCCCACTCCCCGTATAAAGCCTTTATTTTGAAAACTCGTTATATGAATAACTGTATTAACTGTATTAAGCGAAGTGGAGTAACCTATTTCCTGGTAGACCGTGTCCCATTAAACTATTTTTACTTCTTTTCATTTATTACATAGATTCCGAGAGATAGAGAAGCCGGAATATAAAGCTTAAAAAACCATTACATAACGGAAAGTAACTTATCATATATAAGAGGTTATGTTTATCGGTTTGGGCTGGGGCTACGAGTTTTATGAAAGATGTCAAAATATGGGAAAAACTTGTTCGTCAACTAAATAGGCATTAATTGTGTCGAACTAGGAAGCAAAAACCATGGTGCAGCTCTATTTCATTTAGTATCCTAATCCTCTGTTTCCACTCGAAAACTATCTGAGTTTACATTGGATGGTAAATTCCTGATGAACAACTGACCAAAGCATTTTGAAAGTTAGAAGAAGCTCCGAAATAAGATTTCAAAAAGGAAACACGTCCATTTATTTCAAATCAATGAATTCACGAACATTGAGGTTATGTACGCTAAAAGGCGATTTGGAATCGATTCATTTTGTTGCAAGCTAATCCTGTACATAAAAATGAATCTTACGGTTAAACATATATTTTGCAAACCCCAATACCTTTCCAGTTCTCATAATCGAAACGTCTAACTCTCTAGATGTCTTGTAATTAGCTGGGAAACTTCTTAATATCAATAAAATGGCGAGTGGACTAAACAATTAATCCAATTTTCAAAAAAGGAATCGATAGTGTTATCTGGTGATACTTATCCTAAAAGACTAATCAGATGAGTAAATAAAAAGGGACTTAACAGTCTCACGGTAACATATATATTATGGGTTACATGGCTTAACCACTTTTTTCAACAGGTTATAAGTGAAGACGTTACTTTTTCTTATAACAGTAATGGCAGATCAGTTAAAGCATATCAATCAAAATCTTCAAACTGAAGTTTCAAATGCAAAATTAACTTAAAAGCCCTCGATTAATAATGAGGTTATGTCGGTTCTATGCAGTCCACCTAATTGGCAGCATTTTCTCGCCGATCGCAGCTGGGAAATCGAAATGTCTCCACTTCCATCACTCCGACCATAAGTGCAATAATGGCTTTAAAAGGTTAATCAAATAAAGTGGAGGTTATGTTCGGTTTAGGCAACCAATGAAGCATTGATTGAAGTTGATTGTTGCTTACAGTAATAGCTGAAGTATTGTAAGGTAACTAAAATTTCAAAAGAAAAACTTGAGAGTAGACATTATCTTGCATTTGTGGAAGGGAGCCTCAATAATTTGCTAGGAGACGCTTGACCGCATTTAGCGGAAGGATCAGATGAACACGAACAACGAAAGGCAAGAGTCGGCTTAACTTGGGCTGTGAAGTGATTATATATAGGTCCATTTAAATACATAGTGTTCCACAGAGAAAACGGATGTTTGTCCACCAATCAACAGGACCACAAGGTTTTTTCAGCGTTCCCACCTAAACGGCCTGGAATTTTTAATTGTCGTGCGGCACACCAACGCGGCTCGTCATTTTTTAAACACACTACGCGCCTTTGGAACAATCTATCAATAGTAGTATTCCTCATCGTGGCCGATGTTTCCGCATTAAGTCAAACATACCCAAACGTTACCTCCATCCTTCTGTATCAATAATTCTTTTTGAAAGAAAACGAAGAATTTACAGTGATCATAAGAAGACAAAGAATATCTTCGATACTAAATTTTGTAAATTTTTTTTACTATAAATAAATTTTACAAAATTATAAAACATTTTTCCTTTAACAAAAAAAAAAAAAATATATATATATATAAAAAAAAATGCAACAAAAACATGCAATACCTCTAAAGGAACTTTCACCTAGACTCAATGCTCATAAATATTTCTTATTTTTTTAAGGTCTTTCGCTTACGCGTAAAAGATGGACCGCCTGTACATAAACATTTCCGTCCATTTGTTAGTTATATGTTAAGAAATAACAATAAAAAATTTCAGGTAAATTGTTTTTTTTTTTATTTTCTTTTTAATGAATTGTTTGTTTATTTATTTGGTTAAATATCAAAAACATATAAACAATGAAAATTCATCATCTAACTTATTTAAATGTATACATACTTTTATTCCCTTAAAATTTATAATTTTCTAATTGTCTTCTTCTTAAGCGGTTTGCTTCTTCGATTCTTCATTATCATTAACTGTTTTTCGCGTCCTGATTATTTACTCTTAGTTTACAAATAATACGAGTTCATAAAATGTATGTATGTGTGTGTGTGTGTTTGTGCGTGTGTACATAAATTTAAGTAAACATTATGACATCAAATAGAAAATTTATTATATTTATAATCACCACCGAAAGATGACACCGTCGCTAGGCTTTTCCATTTTACTTGCAAGCCATCGATAAACGCCTCAACATATATAGTTTGTTGGATCAATTAAGTCATCATATATATAGCGCGATATTTATATACTCGTTCAACGGTTAGGGGATGTTGAAATAAAAATGAAATATCTATTAGGCTAACATCGTGAGCTTGCTCCATCCAATTCCCGTTTGGTTCAAATTCAAACCTTGACTTGATCAATACCAATAATAGCTTATCAACAGTGAGAGCGGAAGAGAGAGAGAGACGGCACAGCTTCCATTGAAAAAAATAAAAATATTTACAAAATTTTTACGCTTGTAATACGCTCGTGTTTGATGAGCTGTATCAAATTTTTCACATCACCCACACCTTCAGTTTATAAGAGCCAATGGTTTGGTTTGCTTTCTCTTCAGTCGAGAAAACGATGTCCTTACAATGATTTATGTTTTCTAAGCATTACTAGAAGTCGGACGTAATTAAATCACGTAAATAAGATGATTGCGTAACGAAATGCGTTGAACTTTTCAAAAGTTACCCGGCAACAAAAGCTGCCCTTTAGCCATCAGTTTCATGCCAAGGACGCAAAAGGCTCAAAGCATATTCTTTGTTAGCAGTTTGTCTCGCCGGAGGGAACTCTTAATCCACCGAACCCCGATGAAGGAAGAAGAAAAAGTTTTGTTGCTTTTTGAATCTAGTGGTAAGTGATGTCATGATATCAGACTATCGTATAGTCTGACTACGAAGTCAGTTCAATGTTCGATATGACGATATGATCGTGAATGTGGCCGCAACTGTAGTGAATACTTGATCTGCATAAGCATAACATTTTCCTTGCGGCAATAACACATTTCTCAGGCCACGGACACCCGAGCTATCTCTCTTCTCCACTACTTCTGTTTCCCGAACAATTAACGTGTTTTTATACTTGTATAGGGAACATGCTCAGAGTGATTCTTCAGGACAAGGTAATGTATATATATATATATACATATATACATATATATGTAATATACATATGAAATACACGTATTGCGTGTATTTTGATCAGTGACATTTATTTGTAAAAATGACAAAATAATGCAAAGCATCAATGTACATAACGGTTAAATTCGATGAATTGAAGGGTGCTTTGAAAATTGAACTGCATAGACTATTAGTTGAAAATATTTTTGCTTTCCCTTAATTCTTTTATTATTTTAATCATATCAAACTTATTGAAACACCCTACATATGCATACAAACATAAGGTAATGTTAAGAATTACTTAAATAAGTAGAACTCAATAGAACTCAAATACCGTATCAGACCAATATTTTTAAAATTCACATAGATTTTATTGAATCAATTTTATTGATACGTTTACCATAGCTTGCACACGCCAACGTTTTTTTTTTTGATATAAAAAAAGAAAGAAAGAAAAAGAAAACACACCACCAATAAGTTTTTATGATTATTAAAGTCATCGCATTAGGGGGTTGATTAGAAGACTTTATTGACCCATGACTCAGCCATAGAAATATGCTTTTTCTAGAGGAATCATTATTGCGTCGGCCATTACAGTTTTAGGTGCGACCGCATTTGAGAATTGGGGGTTGATTCCTATAAATTTTGATGACAACGATAATGATGATGATGATGATGAAATAAATGGTTAAAAAACACGATTTCAATGAAATAAACATTGCGTATACACACATCCGCATCCTAAGTCAATATACGAATACATACTTTACTACAAGCGGTCATTATTTATTATTCAGAAGTAACAACAGCAGCAACAGCAGCAACAACACATCGGCAACATCGGCATTATTTTATTCGGCCACACACCATTTGTAATAATCAATTTTAAATGGAAAATCTGTGCATATTGTTGTCGCATTGTAATTGCATAGCACGACAACTTATTAATCAAATTACTTTTCAGTTAATACTTGAATTTTTATGCATTTTAGATTAAATAAATATCTAATAGAATAACAAATTTGGAAAAAGCATACGGCCATAATGCGTTTTCGTTTATATATATTTATATGAGTACGTGTAAGTTGCCAGCCGCTATACGATCTCCTCTTCTTCTTCTTCTTCTTCTTCTTCTTCTTCTTCGATAATACATACAAGCCGGCATACAAACAAATATATAAATGATGGCTATTTACTATATCTACAATAGACATTAAACTATCATTTGGTGGCCACCGTTTCTTCTTATGATAATTTATTGCCCATTCTATGAAAAGCTACACGCATACTAAAGCACCAAAGCATACATAAGTGATATAAAGTAAACATTGCTATCGTCAAATATGAAAATTATTATTTAACGTTTTTCATTTAAAATGTGATAAAACTAATAACTGAATGAACGATTTTGCCTAAAGGTCAATGGAATTTTAATATGCTTCCGGACTTTTCATTAAATACCATTAAAAAGAAGCTCAGTGTACTGGGCTTGTATGCCTTCTTGATTAAGCGGAAAAACATTAGACTGCACGCAAGACACACGTGATATATTCTTGAAAGCCGTAATATTCAATATTGATTTATGTATGTCCATGCATCTCGTGGTTCATTTATGCAATCGTCTGTCTATAAGTACTTTTACTGGATGCATCGCATATCCGACCAACTTCACGTCCACTTGTCCGTCCAAACGTCGATAAGTTTGTTCGTATGTCCACCTATTCATACAGCTGACTAGTCACGCCGGCCTGTTTGTCCAAACGTTTGTCGGCCTGTTTGTTTATCCACTTGTCCGTCCATGTCCGTCTTTCACCTACTTGTCCACATGTCTGTCCGTCTGTCCATTCATCTACTTATCAACATCTTCGTCCATTGATTATTTCCTCCGCCCGCTCATCTTTTCCAAATTCTTCGCTCTGCGTCCTGCATCTGCGTCCTATTCTTGCATCTATCCGCCCATATGTTCATCCATCTGTTTGCCTGTGTATTCATATACCTCTCCGTTCCTTTATTCCTCCATATATCCGTCCATTTATGTTTCCCTCCTTCCCTCTTTTCGTCCTTTCGTTCTTCTCTCTACCTGTTCTATTTACTGCCCTCTACTCTTGCGACTGTACGCATGTTTATCTCTGCTTTCATTCGTCATTTTTTCATTATACTCGTTTGACTTTTCCTATGATCATGCGTCCGTCGGAATTTCTATTTATCCTCCTCTCTCCTGACTTTCTCTCATATGTCCGTTTGTCTTCTCATCCGACTTTCTCACTTCTCCGTACAGTTCTGAAAACATCCGCAATCCCATAACTGACATACTAGCAACTTATAAAATGCTTTGTAAATTTTTATATATTATTTTGATATGATGTTAGGATATTAAAGATTCCTTGCCACTTAATATTATTATATAATTAAAGCATAAATTTTAACAAAAATATCTTATCTGCTAACAGAATTAACTATAAATAGTAGAGAAAATTTGCAGAAGAAAATCTTTTCCATACGGAGATTTTAATATCGTAATAAAAATTTGAAAAAAAAGAAGAAAAACCAGTAATTTAAATAAATATGTACTCGGACAATAAATGGAAACACGTGTAACCTTTCTATAATGCGGTCTTATAACACAATACTTGTACCATATGGTGACGGAACTTTTTGTCGAGCATTGCGCAGTAAATACAGATAATTGGAATTTCATTGTGTATACATACTATGTATGTATGTATGTACGTGTCCAGTTTTGCTACTAAACTAGTTTTTGAAGAATAACTCAGCCTCTTTGTATCCGCTTTTAGTTTCATATAAAAAGGTTTCGCACAAAAGGCAACGAATCTACCGTGTTATGAGAGGGTTACCCTTATGGCTAATGGCTAATTTGAAATCGGTAAGGAAGGGTGATGGTGTTTGTTTTTTTTTTTTTTTTGTTATGTAAGATTCTGTGTAAAAAGAGTCCGAAATTAAAAAGTTCTTGAATTCATTTAACTAAATCTCTTTTGTCGCCTCCCAACTCTCACCCGTTGCTTATAATTAACGCTTCCTTATATTTAGCTATAATTTCATCGATTTTAGTTCATTTTACTATCATTATAATCGTGACAAGTGCAATTAAAATTTATTTTGATCGATTACCTTTATTTGTGTGATTCTTTAGCTATTCTAACTGTGACGATTACTATAGAGTAAGTCCATTATTAACTACACAGTTGTAATTACATCATATACGATAGATGGCGAACTCTCTTCGTGTTTCTTATACGTAATAAAAATTAATTGTGCATTTTACTTCCTTAGGTAATCAATTAATTCGTTTCATGACTTGTAGTGCACTATAGTGCAGAGTACTTCTTAAAAACCAGTATTTCAAACCTTCACTTTTGGGATCCTATCAAAAAGGGGAGAAGTAAGAAATGCTGGACGGAACACTTTGACGTGGCATTAACGAATAGGCCTCGAATTTGCCAACATTTACAGAAGATGGCAGATTATCCACATGTGACATAGATATCACAAATTTTTATATCCACCACCGAAGGATGAGGGATATATTCATTGTGTCAAAACCTTTGCAACGTTCACAAGGACGGATCAAAGGATCAAAGACCCCACAAAACATATATATCCTTGATCAGCATGAAATCGCAAACCCGTTTGAAGATGTCCGTCTGTGCTTTGTAAAAATAACATTGCAAGCTCTTGCAGTTTGCAGGTTGGTATTGAAATTGAGCATTGGCTTTGAAGCTCCGGAAAAAAGGAACATAAACACAGCAAACACACTAAAGGGCGCAACGTCTTACCGTTAAATATCTTACACCACTTTCCTTAATACATTGATTCATAGAGAGAAATCTCAAATTAAGTTATTACATGGGATGTGGTAGAAAAGGTGGTTCAAAGCTAATCATTTTCAATGGGTTTTTGTCAATTTCGCGAGCCAAAGCTTGTCGCTGTACCCAATTTCATCAAAAATATCCCAAAAATTGCAGCTTGTAGGATAGAAAAAAGAAAGTTTGACGGACGAATGGACAGACAAGGTACGAGTCACTTTCTGAATCAATCGCTGTAATGAATCATGGATCTATTTCAAGTCCTTGCGGGTGTTGCATACATCCACTCAAACTTAATATACCCTTGTACCGCAACTAGTGCAGGATATAAAAAATGTTCTCTCTTATCAATAGTTACATCCTTAGATTAAACTTCTATTGCGAATTAAGTAAACAATGAATGGGTGATATACAAAAATATTCGTTTCGATTTACTAATCCACCCTCAAGGCATCAAGGGACGTCCGAAGGCTTTTTCCATGCTTTAAAAACATTTGTGTGGGTATTCTCTCGGATAGGTTACACGAATTACAACAGGAAGTCTTCGCTTGCCGATTTACATTGTTATCCATTTTTTAAACGATCCTTTATGTGATCATTTATTGAACACAATATATTTACTGCCAAATGCGCAAAAAAATTACACATACACTTAAAATAATTCCTTAATTTTTTTTATTTTTTTTTTTTATTGTCAGCGACCTTTGAACGAACGATTTTCAAACGCAATAAAAAGATTAAGTTGACCGTGGCAAAAAAAAAAATAAATTAAAAAATAAAGATTAAAAAATTATAGAAATATTTTTGCGTAAAAAAGGAGAAATAAAAAAAAATTCCAACGAAAATTAATTAAAAGCACTGCTCGCAAATCAATAATTTTTTGATAAAAAAATTTCAACATATTTTTTGCGCGATTTTGAAAATCGTAATATATATATATATAAACATATATATTTACATATATATATGTACATTTATTTATTGCCATTTTATTATTATTATTTCCGTTTTGAATGAGAAGCATAAATTAAAAAAAAAAAAAATCTTTTAACCAAAATGTCTTTGTAAATGTTCTCCTGATGTATTCTGTTAAAGAACTGATTTACCTATCGTTCCTGAAAATAATTCAAATTCAATTATAACAACATATCCGATATCTGGCAATAGATAGTGGCACCAGATAAGTTAACGTATCATTTTAGAGAGAGCGAGAAAGATTTCGCTTACATTCCAGCCGCGCACCTCATGCGCTGCATATGCGTATCTAACGATAATTTCCTTAACCTACTCCAAGGAAGTTAGTTGTACGATAACCATCTGTGCTGATAACTTAAGACAAGTAGAAGTAACTTGAACAAAAATTTAAATAAAAAAAGGCAAAACATGCGATATCTGGGAACACCCCCTTTTCTTTTTTTTTTTTTTTTTTTACTCAATTATGACGAAGATTTTCATATATTATATATATATATATTTATATATACGAAAAAAAAAAAAAAAAAAAAAAAAAAAAAATTTGTGTTTGTTTGTGTGTGTGCGTGCGTGTGTGCATTTTATTTCACATTTCTTCTTCTTATATATAAATGTATTTTTTTTTTTTTTTATTGTCTCGCCTGCTAGGCTCTGGTGGTGGAACCCAGTGACCCAACTAGATAAAAATATCTAATCTGCGTTTTTCGCCGTTTTTTTTTTATTTTTTTTTATAAGATAATGATGAAGATTTGCTATCAATTTTTTATTTTCATAGAGTATCAGGGTTGTGGTATCTGTAACGGCGGTATCAGTTTATTTGAATTGATAATGCTCTGTATTCAAGATAATAAGCGATAATAATTTGAATTTCAATTTTTTCAGCACCAACTTTTTTCTTTTTGTTTTTTTTTTTACTCTCTCTCTTTTCGCTTTTCTTTGGAGTCAGTTGGACAGAAAATTTTGTTATTATTATTGTCTCATCATAAAAAGAATTTTGTTCTTTTTTTTTTTTTTAAATAAAAGAAAAACTCGTTTTTCATCTTGAATTGCGGGAAATCATCTGAAACAAGGATTATTCATTTTTCAATTATGAAAATCAAATATGATAATAAAAACGGAAAATACGCGACATCAACTATTAACAGCATCTTCTTCAAGGAAGCGGATAATTTTGTTGAGTTTTACGTTATAAAATCTCTAAGTAAAGTAATAATAAAATTATATATTAACTCAAAGTTTAATTAAAATTATCATTAGATCATATACATGTACATATATATATGATATATGATACGTTAAAAACAAAAAAAAAAAAAAACTTAGCAATTTTTTAATATTTTTTTAACCTTATTATAAAAAAAATAAATAAATAAATAAAGTGAAAGTTTATCTTACAAAAAAAACAAAAAAAAAACAAAATATATATATATTTATATATACATATATGTGAAAAGGTGCTCTTCATCTTTGCATTTCGCAGTAAATAATTTTATCAAACGTTTATTATCTAATTAAAAAAAATAATAATAATAATTATATGAGAATTATTATTATATTCGTATGTTTCGTAGAAAAACAAATACCGCTGCAATCGTTTTTCTTTTACTACTCATCATAGTTAATAATTTACTTAAATACCATTTATTGTGTATAAAATTGTTCGCTTGAGTTGCTATAAAGTGTTGAATGTAATAAAATTCAAGTTCTTTTGGGAAATACTTACTTACAGAGCCCTTCAATAACAACAAGTGCCTAAAATACAGAAAAAAAAAAAAAAAAAAAATGAAAAACATAAGTATGGCGATATGTTATTACTTTATTGAATCAATCAACCAATTTATTACAACACGTTCGTCGAATATAAAAAAAAAAAAGCAATATTTAATCAACAACAAAATCTCCATTCATCATTGTGGTATTAAAACATTGATGATAAATCTATTTTCATGAACTACTTAAGCGTACGAAAAAAAAAAAAGAGAAATTGTATTCACCTTGGGTTAATATTGAGGTGCATAGCCCACAACTTCATATTTAAGTTTGGATTGAAGCGAGAATGAACGGAAAGGCAACAGAGAGACGGAAGCAGAGACGGATGCAATTGGAGATTCAACTGTAGGAAGCAGAGACGGATGCAATGACATATTCAAGAACAGTCAACGATCAGACGAAAGGATAACCGCAAAAACCCTAACACAAGGTACATGGCAGCACAGATGGATACAATAATAGACAAAGATGTTTCTGGAATTTAACATGGGAGCGTCATTTGAAGTTATCCGGTAGCACGCACGGAGTCCGTTTATCCTTGTGCAGTTTAATGGCAAGACAATACGCTCCCTCCTCCCAGCTGGTCCATCTTCTATTTCACTACTGTACATAAGAGTTATAGAGTTTAACCTGGACAACTGTATAGTGTAGCTCCAGGTTATTCAATAGCATGCATCCCATATTGACTAAAGTAGCGAATCAGCAAGTCCATACATTCCTTTGATCTGTCTTCTCCGCCTTTGATATTTATTCGGGAAGATTTCTAGGGATTACCTTGGACTTTTCTAAGGTAAAATTCCGTGCTCTCCGATAACGCAGAAAGTGCAATATCATGTTTATCTGACCAGGCAAGGGGCTCATCCTTGGGATATCAGATTGGTAACACAATGCGCTCTCTCGCCTCCACCCATTTATTTCCTATTTAATATTTAGGTTTACCGAGCACTTATTGAAGCTACAACCGAAGTAAACTCTATCGCACTGAGATTTGAACTCACTTTGCAACCGCGATTCTGACCTTCTCGACTACTCATAGATCAAGAAACCAGCAGCGCTGCAGTTGAAGTGTCAGATTTATCTCTAGTTAGAAACATGCAAACAAAGAAAAAAGAGGATCGCATGGACCCCAATAGTGGTGAGACGGACGCACGTATTCGGATTAAAATCTTACATCGATCACACTGGGTGCATACATTTCACGGGTCCACTGACCATTTTCGTACAAACGCAAAAACAGATTAAGTCAAGAACGAAGATGAAGCACTTACCTCGATATCGGACAATACCTCGACATTGACCAATAAGTTAGTTCGCTTATTGTCGTAAAAATGCCTGGGAAAGTAAAGTAACTAATGTTATACCCCATCTCTCTTGTCTTCGGACGGTAATCAGATTAAATCATTTTGAATCATTCATTTAATCAGTCCACGGATCAAAGTTCAAAATATTCCAATAGAAGTTTTCGCAAATCATGTCCCATCACTCCATGGCTTCATGGAACTAAATAACTGAATTATATGTTTCTCTAACTAAACAAATTCAAGAATTTAGTGAAAATTCATTCACAAACGCTTATCTTGGACTTAACTAACACTGTGATAAGGAATAACCCCTAAGCGGATATTCTTACCATACCAAGACAATTAAGTCCACAGCTACCCACAACAGTGTTATTTTAAAAATTCAAAATTCGGAGCTAAGTAAGATCTCCTCTCAAAATTCTATAAGCAAGAATATAATCCGAAATTGGTCCGGAAATAGGAAATAATTCGAATTCGATCTTGAAGCTTGGCATTCAAATCTGTTAAAGTTTATGAAAATTAAACCAGACCATACAACTCTCTGCAATCAACGAATATCCGTTTTTGTAAAGGATGAAGACTGTCACTTATTATATCATATATAATACTATGAAATATTTCTTCGAACCTCATCACGCTGGTTATATAATATTCCCGTATGTTACCAGGTTTAAAAACTTATTGACTTACAAGTCATTGCTTTCTCTAACTATATCAATAACTTGCCAACAAATAAATAAAGAATAATAAGGACTGGACCTCGGTACCAACTCTTTTGTACTTATCATCGCTTGATACTGATAAATAATATATAGACTTTATATATGATCTCTGACCATTGGGTGCTGTAAACGCTTCATTAAAAGAATGAAATTTTAATATTCTATAGCATTGAGTAGGCGTGGCCGATTTTCCACTACTGCAGGCCCACTTACCATTTTTTATTGTTGTATCTTTTATGATTTCTAACTAACGAGCGGAAAAAAAATTTTTTATTTGAAAAGAAAGGTGCTTCCAGGTTATGCTGCACTATGGTCGTGTCCTTTAACTGACTTTGCTCAATTTCACTATCAGTCTACGTGCAAGTACGTCCAATCTTAGTGCCGAATTTGAAGCTAATTGCTACTGTTTGGCAACTAGGAGAAGGTTACATAGGATACAGGATACAGATAGATAGATGGACAGACGGACACGGTGATATTGGCTAAGAAATTGATGGTGAGCAAGAATAGCTATACCTTACCTCTGAGTCTTTCGGAGTCTCAATATACCGCTCATCTTTTAGCGATGAGTATACAAAAAACAAGTGCTAGAGGCAAAAGCCTCAGTGAGGTGGCGCGTAAAAGATGACTTGACTGTATATTTGTGATTGCGTATACACAATGCCCTTAACAACTGTCATTTTGAAAGAGTTAATTTTATGATGGCGACGATAAGATTCTAAACTTTATACGGCACTGCAAAGCGTATAAATAAGTATACAGGCAGACATGTGTGTCACGTAAATTACACGAACAAACGTCTTATCACAAATATATGGCAGTTTTGATAATATGCTATTACCGTATAAAAGTATGTATTTATTAAACGGAAGCCGCAACAGCAAGGAAAGTGCGTATGCATCATCCCACGAGGATTATGAAGAGGTTATTTCATCGTTAAATAAGTGTAAGCAAAACGCTTTTTCGAAAGAGTTTAAGTTTTTTTTTTCCGATTTTCCATTTCACGCAACTTAGAGAAGGAAATTCAGTTTTTGTGCCCTTGTAAAGGATTTAAATATTCCTCTTTGATCTGCATGTATGGTCTCATTGATCAACTTGAACATCAAAATCGGTCTAACCACTTTTATGTGTGTTTCCCTGTTCAGGTGAGGCTTGCACCCAGACAAACATGGAGTCGGCTTGCTCTTCTCGAGTAGATAGTCCATGTACTATGCCCGATATCGAATGAAAATTCTTTTCGTCTTTTATCACATGAGCACTAGCTCGATAACGAGAACCTCATGTTACCCGGCTTTTAAGCTTTTTAATGTCTTAGACCGGTTATAATATTACTGTCAATTTGTTCCTAAATTCTTTCTCTAATATCTTCGTCGAACTAAGTTTGAACATCAGTAACATCGCTCCAACGGCCCATTCACAATTCTCAGCGAACGGATGATTTCTCGGTTTTTCTTAACTTTTCGCTATAAATTTATGCACTCTTCAGTTAAGAACTTCGCGCTCTGTTCGTCTCTCCATCTGTCCATCGGTGTGTGTAATGTCTATGGTAAAGCTATTGGCTTCAATTTGGTACAAAGATTGGAAGTTCTTGCAATTTGCAGATTGGCATCGAAAATAGGATCAAAGCACACGCCCGTATTCAAGGGTACGTTTACATTATGTAGGATTCTACTTTTCAAGTGCAGAAATGGAAAGAATCAGACATGCCCACGCTGCTTATTACTCTTGAGGTAGATAAGACGAAATGTTGTTTTTTTTAAGGAGGGAGAAAGCGTTTGCAGCTTAAATTAGTGTGGGACTTGCGCCCACTAAAACCCCTCCGCTAGCAAGCGCTACCGCTAAGTATTATGTCGGAGACCTGTCCGCGCCTAAGCTCATGTCGTTTGACTTCGTAAGTCATTGTCCTTAGTCTACTACAGGTGCGCTCCATTCTTCTCAGCTCGATCACCATGGCTGCGCAGGCTTCTTTAACACAGCTTGACACATACAGCAATTGTGTCATATTTGCGGTGAAACTCTCTGCCTGGATTCGCTCGTCAATGATACCTTCAATCATAATACTCCCATAGTGGATACGTAGACATTTGAGTGAACCATGCCTCGCCGTTTCCTCTACGCCAGGGCAGCGAGGGTAAAAAGGATAGTTTTCGTAGCCGGATCCGTCTAAACATTGCCGAAAACAGCCGTAACGGCTAACCATCTGCATAAAAAAGCAGTCAGTGGTACCCTGCTGCCTGGTGACTCATCCTTTGATATCTTATATGAGCTCGTGTATCCAGCACGTTTGTATAGACTCTCCCATCTCCTCCACCATATACACATACTTTTTTCGAGTGATGAAATTTAGTTCGTACGTTCCTCACATGAAGATATACTATTCGTCTTCTGTCAAACTTATGCCATAACGACTACCGCATAGCCATGTAAAGCCATTAAAAAAGGCTACTATCATTTCGGCATACCCGGGCTAAGTTATACTTAAATCCCGATTGGAACGGTGGCAGTTGTAGTAGGTGCTCGGTCGATAAAAGCAAAATACTTCTTAGTCACTCCCTAACAATCTGTGTAATACACGTCTGAATGGTCACATGCACACAAAAGAAAAAAATTTCGCAGATTCGAAATATTCACAAAAGCGAAACCTAGCTGCAAAGAACACTGGCCGGCATATTCGGGCGGGACTGCAATTTAATCTCGAAAGGTATAGTGAGTGCTCGGTCGGTAAAGGCACAACACTTCGCTAACCATCTCTGTAAAAATCTCACGCAAACGAAAGAAAAAAGTTTACAGATTGGAAATATTGGCGAAAGCGAAAAATTGCTGCAAAAAGCACTGGCTGGAATTTTTGCCCAAAGTTATAAATACACCCAAACAGACTTCTCCGCCAAATTTATTGCTCAAATCAAAATTTTAATCGGTTCCTAGTGGCGCTTGATGACTGCTAAGAGCGGACATAACCTCAAAATTACTTAAGCAATTATTAGGAAACGTTTTTCTATCGAAGTTTACTTGATTTTCGCTATGGGCTTGTATCATATAAAATCTTTTCTTATAAAACTTGTATTTTTTGATGGGAAATACTTCGAAATATTAGTAGTTGTTTTGGATATACATGGATTACGATCATTTTCTCACGTGAAAAAAGAAAATTTGTACAGTATATACACTGATCAAAATACTTTTCATGATTTTCTACAACGTTTTCCCGTCTTTCTGCCAACATGGCGATGTCGTGTCAAAAGAACGATATTGGTTTGGCAGGATTGGATTCAACCATCCGCCAATTATCACTTTTCTTCAGTATTTCGAAACCGCTTGCCAGCTGACCAAAATACATGCAAGAAGCTAATACATCTCGAAAGCATATGCATTAAGAACAAAACTACGTTGCAAACAGTAAATCCGTCTCTTATTCGTCTTTTTACAGACGGCAAGCATTCCAATTATTCATTGAGTCGCTCTCTCTCTCTCTCTTTCTCTTGTTGCCTTTCGTGTTTTTTGCTCTGCTCGTCTTAGCTTGCGCAAGGTTATCCCTTTTATTATAATTTAATCGTAAAATTCTCTTATGTCAGGTATGTAAGTATGCGCTCCATTATTAGGCATATTTACACCTTAATGTAAATAAGTGTATAATTAGAGTTTAAAAGACAGATTGACACTATCATTAGCTATATTAAATTCATATCTTATCATCTTCTTTGATATGTGGTATCCTCACGTATCAGTTCGCAATAGTAGATGTAAATGAAAGATTGATAGCGAAACTGAAAATCTGAACAATGACTGATTAGAAGTCTGACGAAAGAGCCCAGTGAGCTAAATAGAAACAAAACACTTTATGATATCATTCTATTTACATACATATCTGTATGGGAATATACATGTGTGAATTAATTGATTATATTCCATATAGTTGAGGAACACAAAAATTTCAAAGATCTCCCAAGGTCATTACAAATATATATTAAATTTTTTTTTTATTTTTTATGATAAAAATTAAATGTACATAAATTTTCACTTAAATATAAAATGCATACGTGCGTCAATAACTATTGATGTCAGCAATTTCTTCGTTCGTTTATTATAGTCCAATAAACGGCTATATATACTCGATTTGGCAAATATTTACCAAAGCAGTAAAATATGGAAAGGTTGCAATCATGCTCAGGAAAAATAGCTTATGTTAGTTAAATCCATTCAATCCCGGCTGAGAAATACATCGGACTTAAGCCAGCACATTGAGTAAATAAATTCTCGATTATTATGAATAATCGAAGCTATCTAGCCAGGGTGATCTGTTTGTCTTCCTCTTGACAAGCCTTTGCTGACAAGTCTTTGCTTTTCGTATGCCTTGTGTTAACTTGAGTTTAATTAAACTTCAAAATAAACGGAACCATCTACACTCAGATGCATGCTTATAATTTTTGCCTTTAGGTTCGATAATTTACTTTAGAGTGTTGCAGTTACGTGTCCTGTTGCAAAATCATTCAAAGGCTTAGGCCGACTACAAAACTGCAGAAAGAGCTGCCTGCCTTCGAGCCAAGTTAATCGGATAAGCGAAAAAAATGAGACCACGTTACAGTTAGAATTTTACAAATGCAACCAAGGCATTTAATTAAGTGGTTTAATAGGATCGACTACAGTTAGAAAAAGATAAAAGGCCTGATATGTTGAGATCAATTTTCATTTTTTATACTCTAAGCAATTTTTGTTGCAAGCATATATGAACTTTGTATGAATGTGTGCAACCCAAAGAAGGACTTGAGATAGAACTACCTTTTATTACATCGATCGATTCACAATTAATTTTTGGATCGATTTAATCGATCGAATTCCTATCCATGTATGTTTGTGTTCAAGCTGAAGGTCGCAATTTTTGAGATACTTTGATGAAATTTGCTGAACAAACGTACTTTGGCCCAGAGTCCCTTTCGGCATCTAAGCTTGTCTGTCCGTCTGTCTGTCTTGTATTCAATCTACAGGATTAAGTTTTTGCGATATTTTGATGAAATTCGCTACATCGATATTTTTGGACCCACGGACAAACGCTACTGGAAATCGTTCGTAATGGACCACTTTTTTGAGAACTTCACATATATACCGCTTTATTTTAAAAAGTCTTTATATGAATAACTGCATTAAGTAAAGTAGTGTAGGGTATTTAAGGGTCGTAAAGGCCGTAGCACACTGTAGTTATATTTTAGTATTACGAAATAAACCTGCAGCATCGGTACACAAGATCCCCCGAGAAGAAAGAAACCTTCTTACTTATTTAGACCAGCTGCTTGAACCGTTAGAAGAGACGATCATCAATTTAGGAGACAATCCAAAATTGGGATAAGACCGATAACGATCACAACGACTACATTATTAGCCTATGACTTTACTTATGGTGTCGAACTTATTTATTATATTTACATTTCCTATCACTTATTATATTCAAAATGTCATCTCGCCAAAGTTTTTCTTGGAATTTATTCTCCTAATGATAACAAATTGCAAAATTGAGACAAATATATCATATTAATATAGATAAGACATTTTATGTGAATGGAGTTTTCTATTCAACTAATTACCCATAAAGTACTGCCAAGTCCTAGACAAATATCGCAGACTATACCGCACAGTAAAGGACCTTTGTCATGCCTTTCTTACTTATGTACTTGTTTTCATCGTTTCCATATAAGCAAACGGAATGCCTATAAAAATTACTAACTCAAAAGCAGCGCGACGCTAACAGCTTTCGAAAACGAAGTACATACTCTTACATATATTATATATACTGGTAAATATAAAAAATTGTATACATACGATCATCCATACTATGGTGCCGAGAAAAAACATAAATGAAACGCACTTCCAGTTAACATTTGGAACAATTTTTTTTAAAATTATATTTACGTAGGATCTTGCCGTTATATTTGTAAAATACAATGTGCGGAACAGGAACTGTAATACTTATTACGAAAAAAATGAATCCACGAATATGTTTCGTGCACGTGCACGAATGAAGAATGAAGATTATTGTTCCTTTGGTCTAAAGAAAGCATACCTCATGATCCTAAAGGACTTTTACGGACGCGAAAAATAACTTTCGCGTGTGAGTTGTAGGCTGAAAATGTCATTAATGACTATGAGAATGGCGTCTGGCGTAACACGCTATACAACTCGTGGCGCCATCAATTTCTTACGAGAAAATTTCAACGATAATGTTGTCTCCAAAGATGCTTATGTCTGCTTGCCACGAAGTTTATGCTTTATATGCTTCAGTAGACCTTTGCCATAGGCTTACGTTCAAGCGTTGGCTTACTTCAATAAACACCAAACTCTCAATGACGACCATCTTCACAAGAATTATTTGTCGTGGTGTTGGTGGAATAACAACAGTCCAGAGGTGATTATTTCCATGAAATCAATATATGAAATGAAAGGACATTCCGGTTGACACTATATAAATAAATATATATATATTTATATATATATATATATAAAATTGTAGACATATAATATTGCGACCAAAAAGTAAGACCAATATTCAAATTAAATCGTGTAAGGATATCAAACATTTGATATATATTTTCCTTTTCTTTATAGGTAGCACTGTGACAGATACCTGTCTCTCTCTGTCACATTAGTGTTTCAGCTGAGTTTGAGATTTTGTACGACGCCATAAATATTTTTTTTACGATTTTTACAATGTGTGTGAGGATATGAATTCTGACGAAGAATCGGTCGTGAGATGACGCTTACAACCCAGAAATAATATATCAACTGAGCAAATATTACGCAAAAGTTGAACCAGGATCGAGAAAACTGTGCCAAAGTGAAGGTTATGTTAACAGTTTTCTTCTTGTGTGCACTATGACTTCGTTCCGCCGGTCCAAATTTTTGATAAGGAAGATCATATGGGTTTGACAATTACTTTAAAGGCGGGGAAATAGTTTTGGTATAATAAAAAGATTCAAAAAAGGATAATATAAAATTGGTCTTACTTCTTGAACACAGGACTGGTGTTTGAGAAGGAAACCCAAATTTATTAATTAAAATTTACTGTCAAATTCATAACTTATTTGGATTGAAAGTTAATTGAAATGGGACATGGGAAAATCCCTTGTATTGAGTAACACTGTGTAACACCGATAGCCTTCAATGAATCAGAAATTGTGATCAAGTGATAGACTTCATTTAAATTACTACAAGCAACTCTGAGCGAGTTAAACAGCTCGTAATTGTATTTACAACGATAAAGCTTAATAAATACAAAGGAATTCCGCTGAAATTTCATTCACACTCGATCTGTGATTGTCAAAATCTTATCAACGAATGATAGACGGGGATGGACTTGATCTTCGTGATGACAACATTCTTGACATTTTGCGTTCTCGCTATTTAATTGGCTAAATAACACAAGAAGAAGAAGACGGACAGACTACCATAGTAAAATTAAAATCTGGAGTTACTCTATCCTAGCTTGTTCTTCTTTTTCGATGTCGCACTTGGAATTCTAAAATTACTTTACCGCTTTCGACTGACGGGAGGTTATTGAAAAAATTACTTTTCAGCTTTTTTTTCGCATTTTGACATTTTTGTTTTTCATTTATTTAGAAAACTTGACAAGTTTTGTTATTTTTATCTTATCGCTTTTTAAATATTTCGTAAACAGTATGTACTTCAATAAAACGGTGAGGTTCTCTTCTTTTTTTTTTATTTTTTTTTTATCAGTAACTGAGTATGGAGTTCGTTTTCTTCTTCTTATTTTTAAAACAACAACATGTTCAATTGATATATTTTTGGAATTTCATAGCAGAAAAACTTTACCAATACAAGTGTCCCTCTTATTACGCATGATATTTTAAATGGTGCCCTTTCTTTCTCTATTTTCCTTGTGGAATTGTTTTTCAAAGTCTTTTCGATCTCACTTTAAATTTAATTATCTGAGAATTAGAAAATTCTTTACAGTTACACTATAAGAAATACCTAAGAATGTTATAGTCAGACAGGGCTTTCCTTTAGACAGCCTATAGTACTTCGCTTAGCAGAGTTATTTACTCGGCTAGGTAACATGTGAAGAACAAGTAAGAACATTATAGTCGAGCAAGGCTGACCATTAAATACCCCACATGCTACATTGTCTAACACAATTCTTCTTCTTACTATAAAACAATGTATCTTGTTTATATATAAAAACATATTTTTTCATATACCCTTTTATGTATAAGCCGGTCCAAAAACGTTTAAGACGTCCAGAAGGATTTATCAGTAACCCCACAAAGTATATATATTCTTGATCAGCATCAAATTCTAAATCAATGTAACCATGTCCGTCTATCCGCCTGCGCAATGTTTGTTGTCAACTTTCTCCAGGCACCAAAAGTTGGAGTTATCGACTTCAAATTTGGCAGAAACATAGAAAGTTGGGCTAAATCGGTTGAAGGACACGTCCACAACACCATTTAAAATAAAAAAATAGATCTACATAATTTCCGGTTTTTAAAAGGAAGAAAATATTGTTTGTTTACTCATTACTCAAACGATAGCAAAAAATTTATTTTATGGCCAGTGCTGTAACAGTGTTGCAAAAATGGAAAAAATTGTCCACGCCTATCAAATATTATAATGTAGCAAAATATAATTTTGTTTTCTATACCTTAATAAGGCGCAGAAACAAAAAACACCCTAAAGTATATAAATTCTTTTCCAGTTTCGAAGTTGGCATGCACTTAAACATGTCCCTCTGTTCGTCCGTCTATCTGTTTATCTGGGCAGCTGTGTAGTATTTGTGATAAACGCATTTCCATTAGCGGAGACGAAAATATCGCCCACAAACTTGCAAAAGAATTTGGAAGTGCCTTAAATTTTTCCAAGGACGCACCCAACACGCTCGCATGCTTATGACACATAAAGTTTTATTTTGTAAATAGAAAATATTTGCCGCGCCCACTGCCTATTGTTGAGTGTGAAAACTTGGTTCTTTTACTTATTTTGTCTGCTTTAGGATAACGGTAAAGGGCATAAAAGATTCGGTAATTAAAAAGTATTGATATGCAAAATATTCTTTACTCCATATATGCTATGTGCCTATATAGTCTGTACGTGTACGCTTAAATAATTCATTATAGTAAATAGTGATGAATTTACTTATGCTTAGACTTTCAATCATAATTACTTGGTATGAATGAATATAGAGAGAGAAAAAAGAAAAAGGATTCGTTTTTGCCCGCAGTGATTGGCTTGATTAGTTTTTCACCGTAGCATTACTGCTATACTTTTGCTCTCCACAAATCATTTATTAGATATTTACACATGTATTGTGCCGCTTTATAAAATAAGTGTATATTCGTTCTCATTT
>NW_023998457.1:2492771-2516433 GCF_014805625.2 Glossina fuscipes
GCCGCTTTATAAAATAAGTGTATATTCGTTCTCATTTGTTATGCATGACGTTGCTAGAAAAATGAATTGAAGTTTCCACTTCGAACACAATTTGGACGCCACTAATAAATGCAGTAAGTAACATATCCTTTACATTGAGCAATCGATTGACTCAAGACATATAAAAACACATTTAGGAAAGCTTGGAAGACAATTGTCAAAGGCTCACTTATTCAATACTAATGCATTGGATCAATTCAATTCTTGCAACTGCCACCAAGAAATAATCATTTAAATTTTAAACATTTAAAATATTAATTAATTACTTCGCAACTAATACCGTTTTTGTTTTGTTATTAAATTCTTACTTATATTAATTCATGCTCCTGTATAGTGCTTTAAATTTTTGCTGTTTAACCCTTCATGCTGCCTAGCGATGTAGGTCTACATCGTATGTTTAAAACCTCCTATCTCTTTATGTACAAATCTTTGTATAGTGGGTTTTTCTTAACCGTTAAGTGCATATTGTTGCCAATTATATTTTATTTTATTGTTAATTATTTTTATATTATTAAATTAGTTTTAAAAATTATGCGAAATTGGAATGTAGACAATTGGCGACAATATGCTTTAATAACATTAACTGTATATCAGTATTTTGAAGCATGCTGTAGTTTAAGCAACAAACTTTTTTTTGTCTTTGATAATAGACACGAAATTTTCGTTGATTCTTTTTTTAATCTTGCAATTAAAAAAATTTGTAGCATACCTTTAGGCGTTATTAGTAAAAATGTAAACAGGAGCACGTAACAAAATTATATATGGCCGCGAGCGAATCTTTACTTAGAGAAAAATAAAAAAATTTTATTACTTTATAAAATTGCCTGTGCGTGGCCAGTTCTTTACTACAAGCACTATAAACCATATATGGATATTTTTATCGTTGTATCTACTTTATGAGTAATGAGCAAACAAAATAATTATACGCAGCACCAAAAGATAATTAGAATTATTTAATATTTCTAACGTATTCGCAGTTTTACAGATCAAGCACAATGAAAAATTCCCAGACCATAAATATCCCAGACCATAAATTCTCAGACCATAAATATTCCAGACCATAAATACCCCACGAATTAATTATGTTAAAAGTAATAAGCATGAAATTTGTTTGTTTTTTATAAATATATATCCGCCTGAACGAGGAAGGCGAGGAATCTGGATTAGCAATTTAATGGTCGTAGGTCCGATTCTCAAGTGCGGTAAAATTTTTAGTAAAAACCGATAGCCTTAGAGGCTAGTGCTTTAAGAGTTTAGTCTTAGAATTTATTTCTCTGGCGAAATTAATAATAATAATAATATGAATATATATTGAATAAATATAACTTAATCAAAGAAATTTTTTTAGGATGGGCGCATATCAGAAGCTTTAGAAACGTTATTAATTGCATATAATGTATTCTTGATCGACATCAATTTTTGCATCGATTTAAGCATGTGCGTGTGTACGTATGCGAGGCTGTCCATCTGTCCGCCTATTCAACTGTCCTTCTCTCCATCTTCCCGCCTGTTTATCTATCCGCTTGTTTGTCTATCAATTTCTCCCTTTTCCCTCCCTGTCAGCATCTCCCTCTTCCAGTCTTTCTACCTATCCAAGTGTCCATCTGTCAGTCTTTTCCTCTTTCCGTTTATCTAAGTGCCCAGCTGTCCCTTTGTCAGTCTCCCTCTCTTCCCCCTGTCAGTATCACCCTCTTTCCTTCTATCCGCCTGTCCATCTATCAATATCTCCCTCTTCCCGTCTGTCTGTCTATCTATCCGTCCATCTGCCAGTCTCTATCTCTTCCCGTCTGTCTATGTATCCGTCCGCCCATCTGTCCGTCGCTCCCTCTGTCAATCTCTTAACCTGCGTAATGCCTGAAGTGAACGTTCTATTGCTCTCCAACATAAAGGTATCAAAGGTTCTTTGCAAAAATATCACAAATTCTTGCGCGCAGTCTATAGCAGCCCCCCCCATGGTCGCTCACTGCCTAACCTAAACTGAGAACATCTCTGTTTTCAAAAGTAAAAAAATATTGTCGCATAAACCACATTACATACAACGATTGAAACTTACACCAAACTTCTACTAGTATATGTTACAGTATTTGGAGGAAAATGGCAGCCACAGCAATTCAATATTATAGGATATCAATATTTCGTTGTCTTTAGGGGTGTTTTCTCTCTTTGCTTTTTTTTTTTATAACATAAAAGTGGTGAATAAAAATCGGCCATGATTGAATGTAACTTTTGAACTTGACAGTTTTCTCATGTGATTAAAAAAAAAAGAAAAAAAAAAAAAAAAGGAATTTCAACGGCCTTTAATTTGTGAAAAATAACGTCAAGCACATTCAAATTTGTAGGAAAAGCCAATCAATTAACTAATTGATTGCTGTGGCCTGCTGTGTGCTAAAAAATCAAATTAGGAAAGGAAAAGAAGGAATTTTCTGTGATTTTTCTGAAGTAGGAAGAATTTGAAAAAAATGACTTCACTCAATGACAAGAAGAAAGAGCCTGTAGAGCCAGAAAATGAATTATCTGATGTTATAAAACAAATAGAGAAGATCCCTATAACTGGGGAAGTTGCTGATGCACGAATTCCTTTGAATTGTTTAGAAAATTATGACATAAGCCATTCACTAGCCAAAGAAAAGTTATCGCAAAGCAAACTAGGCACGGCAAAGATCCAAGACGCTTGGAAAATTCCTAAGGTATCTGCGGGAGAAGTTACCTGGAAGAAAAGGGCAGCTGCAGCCATCATCACTGCTAGCCCAGCAATAACTAAATGCGAAACAGTAGCAACATCCGTTGCGGATGTAAACCTAACACAAGCCAACGATTTGCATCGTAATCCGACGGACAATGTTACGCTAAAAATCAGCCAAGCAAAGGCATTATGCGATGAAACTAAAACTGTAATGGAATCGAAACGGTTTGCCGCCGATTCAATGCCTAAGCCACAGAATAAAGATCTATTGCAACATGAAGTAAAAGCAACTACAGCAACCCAAGCTGACTTAAATGCTTTATCAAAGCAGACATTAATGACTTGCTTTAAAAACGAAAGTCAATGCATGAAATCCGTTGCCGAAATTGATGAAGATGATTTTCTTTTTATGTCCGTCTATGCTACGGATATCTATGATTATCTTTTCAAATTGGAGAGTGAACAACCAATCGATAAAGATCATTTAAAAGGACAAAAGGAAATTAATGCCAACATGCGGGCTACTCTAGTCGATTGGATTAATGAAATTCATTTACATTTTCATATGAATGATGAAGTCTTTCAGCTAACTGTCGCCATAATAGATCGTTATGTACAAATTGTTAAAGATACGAAATTTTCGCAATTCCAATTAGTTGGTTTAACTGCATTTTTTTTAGCTGCCAAATACGAAAAATCGCGTCCTCCGTCATTTGTCGATTTACTTCGATTAACTGACGACTCTTACACTGACAGTCAGATGCGTCAAATGGAATTGAAAATTCTTAAAATTTTAGATTATAACCTATCGCGACCTTTACCCATACATTTTCTAAAACGTTTTACAAAAGTATCGGAAGCCGAGGCCATCCATTACGCCATGTCCAAATATTTAATCGAATTGACTATGATACAACCGGATATGGCGCATTATAAACCATCCGAAATCGCTGCCGCATCTTTATTCTTAGCCTTGAATCTGCTAAAGGTGAAGTGTGTACCGTCTATGGGCTTCGATAGTAGTTACTGGACAGTTACTCTTCAACAGTATTCTCGTTACGAAATTGAAGATATTAAGCCAATTGCCAGGAAAATTGCTGAGGTGGCTCGTAATGCACAAACTAATCCATTACGTGCTGTTTACAATAAGTACAAGTCGACAAAATTTTTAGAAATCTCTCTACGCTCCGAACTTTATGGGAGTTTAATAGATTCGCTTATTAAAGATGAGAACTGAAGGCACGAGAGAGTTAGGGATGATGCAAGCTCTCTTACAGATCAGAAGGAAAACTTTCCAAAATGTATTTTCGTTCTGGAACTTTCAGAGGAAACAAAAGCAATCTTTACCGTTCCGGTTCGTTCCGGTTAAATAGATAGATAGGTTGCTGTGTAACATTGTAATTTTGCTTTCTTTTTTTTTTTTTTTTTTGATTTCTAATTCCTTTGTTCGACAAGAAATTAACTAAAAGCTTTTACGACATAACGGGAACATCTTGGTAGAGATTGCTTTTGTTTGAACATTTTTTTTCCTTTTAAGTTGCTGTCTTGCATAACATAATACCTAACCTATATTATTTTTAAATGTTTTTTTTTTTTTTTAACAATTTCTTTTTTTCATATTTTGTGGGGTAAATATTTAATCTCTAAACATAATCGAGTTAAATTTTCAAAATCTTTTTTTTTTTTAATTATAATCTATTTATTCAAATGTAAACCAAATATTTTTATTTATTTATTTGAAATGGTCAAAATTGATGAGATAACTTCTGAGCTTCTTGAAACACGGTTCTTAGAGTTTGCTTTATTCTGTTCTTTGTTATAATTGTTTTAGTGCACTTCTAAGCCTTTTTAAATATATCCATGTTAAAATAAATATTTACTTGTGACCGAACTTTTAATAATCATCACTGTTATTCTATTTTTATAGAATATTTTGTGTGGTATGTCGTAAATTTGTTGTAAAGTAAGTAGGGGTTCACTGCTCTTACTGCATAGGGTCACACTAGTAGGTGGGTAGTAGCTTAGGTCATTTTCAAATTCTTTTGCAAATTTGTAAGCGACATTTTCATGTTTGCAATGGGGGGAGAATGTTTACCACACAGATACCATAAAATTGCGCAGACGGGCAGATGGACATACTTAGATGCATTGAAAATTTGAAATTGGTCAAGAACTTGTATACGTTTTTAGGGTTTTTGAAGTTTGCTTCTGCTTGGTATAAAGGTATTGGAAAAAAAATGAAATTAGGACACACGATAACATGGGGTAGGCATGGTCAATTATTTACCACTTTTGTACAAATACTACAGCATCGTTCAAGTTTTGTGCGTTTAGCTGCTGGAGTGCATGAATAATAAGCAAAAATTCAATTTTTTATTTCTTTTGGAAAACAGAGGTGTTCTTAGTTTACATGGTACTGCAGTCGGCGCACCTCGATCGAATTGGCCCGCGTGCAAGAACTTTCAATGTTTCTGCCAAACTTGAAATCGATAGCTTAATGTTTGCGGCCAGAAGAACGTTTATAACAGACGGACAGACGGACATGCTTAAATCGATTTAGAATTTGATGCCGATCAGGAGTGTATATACTTTGTGGGTTCTCTGATGTTTCCTTCTAAGCGTTGCAAATGTTTTGACAAAATGAATATGCCTTTCATCCTTCAACGATGGATACAATAAGTGATTTGAAAATAGATATTTTTAGGTTTCTCAAACAAATTAATCCACTGTATTTTTCGGAAACATTATTAAATACATTACATATCCAACAAGTTAATTATTATATACAGGCCACGAGTTCTTCAGAAAGGGCCGAGAAGGTGTTAACGACGTTGCAAGCCCTGGACGTCCAGGCAACCGATGAGAACATCGAAGCAGTGAAGAAAATTGTTATAGAGAGTCACTCGTCGAATCACTCATTACCAAAGTCACCGTCGGCATATCGGTTGGCTCATGGGTGTTTTTGGCGTGCTTTGCTCATGGGTATTGCACCACGATAATGCAGCAGCTTACACATCATGGCTTGTTCGTAATTTTTTGTCCAAAAACAATATTGTAATCATTTCTCATCCAGAGGGGAATTACTCTGAAGAGGACCAAATAGATGGATGAATAAATAAATACATAGATAAAAAAATAAAAAGTCGACTTTTTTTAAACACACCTCGCATATACTGGAAACAAAATATGAAGAAGTTAACATATTTAAGTTTCAAAGTGCAAATGTGACTTACAGACTCAGATTGTGATCCGATTGGGGACAATATTGATTATTAATGTATGCTCTATATTATTAGCTTAGGAATTCTTGCAAGAGATTAGGGAGAGCTTAAATTAATATTTGAAGCATTAGTGTGTTACCGCTCTATTATTAGCTTAAGCCAAATGGTAAATGACAGACACCGCTAGATGAGTGCATTATATGTCAAATTTAGATTTAAAGTTCAAATGTGACTTAAAGACACATCGTGATCTGATGAGGGACAATATTGACTATTGTGTTTGCTCTTTATTACTACCTTAAGGGAAATGGTAAATGACAGACACCGCTAGATGAGTGCAGTATATGTCAAATTTAGGTTTAAAGTTCAAAAGTGACTTAAAGGCACATCGCAGTTCGATCGGGGATAATATTGATTATTATGTTTACTCTCTATTATTAGCTTAGGAATTATTGCAGGAGTCTACGGAGAGCTTCAACTAATGTTTGAGGCATTAATATGTACGCTCTCTATTATTAGCTTAGGAATTGTTGAAGAAGATCAGAGAGAGCTTTACGTAATACATTTGTGGCAAGACATTGATTAAAAGGACTACTTTCTCTTATTACTTTAGAAATTATTGCAGGAGATTAGAAAGAACGTGAACAAATTTTCGCAACATCAGAGAGCGTATGCTCTCTCCTATTAGCTTAAGGCAAACGATAAATGACAGATGCCCCTAGATGAGAGCATTATGCTCGATTTGAGCTCGCATTATAATTGATTTGAGGTAATAATAAAAATAATTTATATTATTTGTAATAGTTTGATTTTATTAATTATTTTACGATAACGATTTAAAAAAAAAAAAAAAAAAAAGTAATAATAATAATATTAATAATAAAGAGAAACTTAATAATTAAAATATTTCCCGCGAAAATTGACTTAAATGTGAAAAAAGTATAAAATTTAAAAAAACAAGCGAAAATAAAAAATAAGAAATCTCTTTGGGATATGTTTATATGTAAAGAATTAACTAATTAAAATTCTAATTAATAAAAAAAAAAATTTTCATTCGAAATTAATTTAATTTGTTATCAAAAACACTTCTTTTGATTTTGCATTAGAAACGTTATATTAACCGATATACGTATTGCTTTCCGCGTTCTTTAGTATGTGTGTGTGTGTGTCTGAATTTTTTTTTTTTTTTTGCAAATTTAACCTCTTTAGTTTTTTGTTTTTAAAGATTTTCTCTTAATTTTATCTAATTTTATCATATTATTATTTATATAATTCGTATACTTTATGGGGGAAACGTCGAGATTATAATCTATAAGCGATATATCGCTTACTTAAGAGTATTGAAAAATTGTTCTAGACAAGGGAAAATTTGCCTTTTGTCCAGTACTTTGATAAAGAGTGAAATCTGGCAAGATTTTAAGTTTGTTTTTTTCTTTTTTTTTTTTGAATTATGAAATATCTTAGCATTTAAAGGGTTAAAAGACTTTCTTGCGTCATGCAAAATCATAACTCTTTGGATAACTACAGTGTCTTTGGTGCGTTACTTAGAGGTTGATTATATCGCCCTTATCTCTCTCTCTCTCTCTCTTTCTCTCTCTCTGAAAAACTCTTTCATTTTGCTTTTATTCCATTTTCACCACAGTTTCCCTTTCAAATTTTCGTCCGAAATCGTATAAATGCTGCGGCACAAATCCTTGTAATTGCAGAAAATGTTGCTGTTGCTGCTGTTGCTGTTGTAATTGTTGCTGATGTATTACAAATTGCTGACGTTGATATTCATATTCATCATCTATGGAGGGACTGCGACTTATTTGCACATGATGCTGCAATAAATGCTGTTGCTGTTGTTGTTGTTGTTGCTGATGCTGGTGCTGATGCTGATGCTGATGAAGATGATGATTGTGATGCAATTGTTCAATTTTAATTCCCGCTGCTTCAGCATCTGGGGACATCAATTCAGCGTATGGCGGATAATTCGGTGGCGAAACGGACGGTGAATTTTTCTGCAAAGGACTTTGATTGGAGACCAACAAATGTATGTTGCTGCTATTATTATTATTATTATTATTGTTGTTGCTATTATTGTTCACTTGATGGTGACCAGTTTGGGATGGTGATTGCTGTTGCTGTTGCTGATGATGATTGTTATGTTGTTGCTGTTGCTGTTGTTGCAAATATTGCATTTGTAAGGTTGTCGTTACTGTCGGCGATTTCGTTATGGTAGTGGGTGAATGACTTGCATTTATCATTGTTGTATGAGGACGTTGTGCACTGCTCATCACAATATCCGTTGAAGATTGATGCTGCTGCTGTTGCTGTTGTTGATGATGAGGAGTTTGTAAATATTTTTGCATAAATTTCATATTTTCATTATCATTCTCCTCAGAGTCATGGTTAAATGCTGCATCATTTGGATTACTTGCACTATGATTATTACTGAAATGTGCGCTGGTGTTGGGTGAAGATTGATTATTACAATTATTATTATTATTGTTATTATTATTATTGTTGTTGTTATTATTAAACATAATGGTATTTGGTGAACTGAGATTTTGATGCAGTGATGCTGTTGTCGGTGACATTTGTTGATAGTTTTGTATTTGTTGTTGCTGTTGTCTTTGTGATTGTTGCTGAGGTTGCTGTTGCTTATGTAACTCCCGTTGCGTTGTTATTGCAACGTCTATTGAGTTAGTTGCTGCCTGCAGTAACGGTGATGTTGGCGACATAATTGCGGCCGTTAAGTCATTGCTGTTGTTATGATTTATGTTTGTCGCTGACAATGGTGGTGATGGCAAACCGTTTGTATTGGGTGATGTAGCCGCTGAATGTGTTAATGATGATATCGATGTATTTAATTGCGTCTGCTGCTGGTGATGTTGTGTTATATCTAAATCATACATAAACACATTAGCGCGGAATGCAGATAATAAAATGCAAAAATCAAAAAAACGAATAAAAAAAAACAAAGGAAATTAATTAAATTAATAAAACATGCGAAAGTAAAATTTTTTTTGCACCCACCACCACAAACGCTGCGCTAACTTTGCCCCCTGTTTGTATCCGTCAAAATTACATACAGATTTGACAAGGTCTGTCCGTTGGTGAGTCTATTGCAGTCACTCTTACTACTTGAAAATTTCTGTTGAAAAGACAAGTTTTGTCTCAAATGTATATTTTTTTTGCACTCTTCAAAAGACAATCTCGAAAATCGGTAAAATTTGATCAATAGATCATCTATTCACAGTTAAGAAATGAGTCTTTTTCTCAAAAGTGTACTAAAGATTTTATTCAATATCTAAGCTTTCGAAACCTCAGGCCTTCTTCCTTCCTCCCTCGGAATCGAGGCCAAATCCCCCTTCGCCTATTGAAATCTTCAGGCCCTATTCCTAAGGCGGAGTCGGGCGCTGATTCTTCGTTTCCCCTTGCAACTATCATTGTCCTAAATACAGCTAACAAATGTTGATAGGATAGACTTTAAAAAAATCTGTCGTTCATATGCAAGACTATATGCAAGATTATCTGCCAGTCATCTAAAGTTTAGTCAAAATACGAAGCTACAAAAGTTATCTGAGTTACTAGAGAACCATTAACAATCAAAGCAGCGTCACCTATACCGATGTAACTTCTAGACTAATCGTCAGAACGTCATGAAAATTTGACATACATCGTTTCAAGGTTTTTACTATTCAGAAATCATATATGAAGCTGTCAATAATTTTGCCAAATTTATATTCGACCGGGAATTTATTGAGTGATGTGTTATGTGAAAGTCGTTTCATATTATAAATTAAGATCCTTAAAAAAATGTTGTAACATTGGATGATCTATAAATATTTTTTCGAAATTCAAAAGTAGAAATGAATCAAATTATCAAACCAAGTTTTTCATATGACCAATCACTCAGGGGGCTGTCCTTTATATGTGTAACAAGGAGATGGGAAGAAAAGACAGAGATAGACCGCGACCTAGTGTATGTATGTATGTTCAAGTGGTAAGTGTGCCTTTGCCGAGTAAGCACCCACTATACCTAATGCGATCAAACCGCAAGGAATGTCTGTTTTTTATGTTAATATGACCTATCACTTGATAGAGGTCCTTATGCGTGTAACAGGGTTTGAGTCAGAAAGAACCGGGGAGAAACGACAGAACGGTACAACGACCTAGTGGATGTATGTCCAATCGGTAAATGCTGTGCCTCTACCAAGTAAGCGTTCACTATAACAGCAATCAAACCGAAAAGAAGTCGTTTCCTTTCTTTAATATGACCAATCATTCAGAGGGAGAAATGGGAGGAAGAGAAAGAAAGGCACCGCGGCCTAGTGGCGGCCTAGGATGTGTGCCTAATCAATAAGTGTTATGCCTTCACCGTCTGAGCACTGACTACAGCTACGATTACTGGGACTCAAACAGTTGTGGTATTAATGAAAACAGTGAAAACGATTCTCCGGTCAGCTCAAATCAATCCTGAGATGCTGCCATATTTCCAAAATTTCAATGCGCCAAATTTCAATATTATATCAAATCAATGGATCTGAGTTCCTTTTTGCAATCAAAAGTTGCTTATAAGCTAATGGGTGGGTACACAAATACTCAGCGTAAGCCGAGTCTTTTTTTCTTTTACTTACCTTGATCTCCGTTTAGACCGTTCAGTGTATTAGTATTGGAATTACCACCATTCAAAGCAGTATCCGAAATAACGGCAGAGGCAGCAGCGGCCGCATTTGCTGCTGCTTGTTTTTTAGATATTTTCTCCGATTTACTGCCTTTGGGTTTACGTTTACGAGTCTTAAATAAGAAGAAGAATAAAATGCTTATAAACATGCATTTCGCTTACACATTAGAGAGGTTTACCTGTATCGTGTCCTTCTTCATAGTTAATGGTCGCTTAACGCTATGCAATTTATAGTAAAGACCGCAAGCATTGCAAACGGGTTCACCGTTAACGTTGCGACGCCACAATGAAGTTTGCGTCGTTAAGCAATTTGAACAGGCCAGGCCCGCACGTCTCGAAGCACTCTGCTTATAAAAGTAAAAAATGTAATTTTTTTTTATAATTAAAAAAATAATTGTCTTTTAATTTAAAAATTTTCATTAAAAATTTTCAACAAAATTTTTGAATCATATTTTTATTTATTTATTTTTATTTTTTTTTTTTTCACAAATCACAACAACACCTACCAATCGTCGCGATGTTGCACGACTAACATGTTCCTCGTTAGTGTTATTTGAGTTGTTTGTTGTGTTGGTCCGATTTGTAACGGATGTAGTAAACGGATAGGTCTTATAGAAATCCCCGCCTGATTCAGCGGCCACTGTAATACATTTACATATTATTTTAATGGATTATTATCAATAATAGAGGGAAAAACCAAAAAAAAAAAAAAAAAAAAAAATTGTTTTAATTTAATTTTTATTTTAATAAACTTTTGAACCAAAAATTCTAAGCAAAAGTTATTAGTAGAGGGCGGCGTGCATTTCTTTTTTATTACGATAATAAATTCAATTAATTTCATCTTCTTCTTCTTCTTATTCATTTATTTATTTATTCATTCATTTATTTAATTAATTTTGTTTTTTTTTTTTTTTTTTTTCTAACGAAAGAAGCGAGAACGTTGAAAGAAAATAAAAGCAAAAAAAAGAAAATAGAGTAAAAGGACGGCGGATTTCTATAAGTTGCCTCTTTGTTCACTTTTGTGATCAAAAACTTTGTTTTTTATTTAATTGTGATGTGTTTTTTTTTTTTTTTTGTGTTTTAATATAAATTAATTACCAATCTTCTGGGAGGTTTTATTATGGGACGATTCATTCCGTTCATTTTATGATAAAGACCGCACGCATTGCATAAATAATGTCCGGTATTATCGCGTCGCCATAATGGAGTCGAAATTGCACCACAATTGACACATTCTCGCCCCTCCGTGAAAAAATCCGCATCAAATAATGCTTTAAATAATTATATATATATTTATATGAATTTAAAAAAAAAAAAAACAAATTGTTTACGTGAAAAATTTTTTAATTTTTTTTTATGTAAAATAAAGAAAACTTTATATGTGAGGTTTGTTTGTTTTTTTTTTTTTTTTTTGTTTTCCTCAATGGTTTTGAAAGTTCGTGTGAGTGTATTCATTTGATTTAACAAATAAAAATTAATTGAATTTATTTTTAAGACAATTAAATCTGTTTTTAGTCTATAAAAAATCTATTTTTTTTTTCCACAAAACATCCTTGGCCTCAGTAGTTCCTCTTACCGTTTAAATCTATTTTTTTCTCAATATCTAGCACTTGTAAGTACTCAAAATCGCTCCTCCTTTCGAGTTCACATATTCCTTATGAACAGCGCAAGAGGAAGAATTGTAAAAATTATATGAGCATGGGGGAACTAAGTAGCAGTTAACACTAGGTTAGCCAAAAAGAAGTGAGAATTTTGTACACCACAATTCTTATTTTTATTATAGAACATAAGTGGGGAAGCTGGCCCAAAACACAGCCTAATATACTACAATTTGTTCCTTACCTAGGGCAAAATCCAAAAATAGATGTAGATGGCTCAAATTTTGTAGAGTTCAATTTTGTATAATATTACTCTTATGGATATTTTCGTCAGCGCATGTTCAAACTTAGACTTTTCTGCTCTACGAAGGATCATTTTTTTCGGGAAATCGTAATTAGGATCTGATTCAAAAATTATGCCGAGATGGTCCAAATTCGGTACACTTAATTCTTTTTTGTTAAATTACTATCACTTTTTCGTCGTTTTTGTTGCATGAGAGAGGGTTCAAAAATTGCATCAGCCCGTTCAAAGTTCCTATACCAATTTAGAATTATTACCACTTTCAACAAGAAATTTTGAAAATTTTTACGTACAACAATTTTTCAGAGTAGGCCGTTATATGCGGAGCGTTTCAAAAAGTGGAGCGATCTGAACCATTTTCAATAGCGTTCTTCCTTGAGTCCAAACACGTCACTGTACTAAATTTCATCAACATATCTCAAAAATTGCGACCTGTAGCTTGAACACAAATTTACGTGAACAGCCATCGGACAGAGAGAAGGACAGACAAGCTTAGATCAACTCTGAAAATGAATCTGAATCGATCTGTATAATAAAAGTGTTAAAGTAAAGTACGTTATAGCTAAGCCCCTGTACCGCAAGTAGTTCAGGGTATAATGAAAACGTTATAATCACGCATGGGAAGCCTAAACCGCTTTCGCTAGATTCGCAATGAATGCTGCATAAACGGCGTATGCCTTAGGTCTTAGGTAAAACTTATTTGATTAAGATTTCTGCTATATATGGGTTTTTGTAAAATCCTAGAAAATTTTCTTGAAAACTACTTCCTCGTTATAAATGGAATACTTTGTCTGGGGTAAAGTAGACGACATTTGAAATGCAGTTTTTGTATACAGAGTAATGCCTGAATCGCTTCAGCATGTTCTAGTTCTGGTGTAATCTGAAACTGAACCTGTGTTGCTGTTGGACTGATTCTATTTTAAAAGATTGCTTACATTCTTCTCATCTCAAAAATTTCGGTGAATCATTGTGGGGATTATCTCAAAAATTTCTGGGATATTATGTGGGGATTATTTCAGCAATTTTTGGGATTTTGTGTTGGAATTATTTCAACAATTTTTGGGATTTTATGTGGAAATTATCCCAAGAATTTGTGGAATTTTATGTAGGGATTACCTCAACAATTTTTGGGATTTTATTTTATAGACTACTAATGGAGTTGAAGAATAACTATACCTTACTAGTACTTTCTTAATGAATACGAAAAAGCTTTGCATTTATGTGATATATATAAAGGAAGTAATAAAACGTTTTTTCTTAATTCTTTGATTCTCAAATTCTTTGGTTTCTACATTCGCATATAATACGGTTAACCATATTTTTTCTTAACTGACAGTAAATGGGAAAACCTTTGAAAATTTCTTAAGCTAACCGTCTCTTGATGTAAACATACCAGCATATACATATATATATATATATATATATATATATATGTTTTTATGTATGTATATGTGTTTGTTAGCGATCGGACGAATTCGTACAAATATTTATTAAGGATGCGGTAAATTCATATGTGAACGAGCAACATTTACACAGGTTACGTAAACATTCTGATGCCTGTATGCAGGCTTCAAAATTATATTAAAAAACATCAAACAAAAAAAAACAAAAAAACATAAGTAAAAAGAAAAAATCCCCGAAAAAGGAACACAAATTAATAAGAGTTTGTAAAATGAGAAACTGTGAAGTGAGTTTTAAGTGGCATGAAATTTTTCAATGCTTCATTTCTCGTGGCCACACAGATGCGCGTGCAATAATGGAGACAATGAAATTTTCAAAAATGCTTTTTCTTTACTGCATTTTCATTTACTCTTTGCATGCGAGCGTTTCTATGGAAGTATTACCGTAACAAAATGACCCTTTAAACGGACGATTGTACGTATAATTTAGACGAAATTTTTTCACACCTATATCCTACAAACAAGAGGAAGAAAATTTAAACAGACTTCTCTTACAAAACGTAGATTATGTACGACTTTGATTGAAACCCTACATAGGTAAAATGCTCACAACAAATTCTAAACCCTAGAAATTCGAATGAAATCCCCGGTTTAGTGATACAAAAAAGTAGAAATAAAGAAGGAAGATGATAAGCAAATCAAGTCTTAGGATAGGCTATCATGTATAGGAAAAACTTCAGTATATATGGATTAAAAGTTTATGGTGTTCATAAGAATTGAAGGAGGAAAACTTTTTACTTTAATTTTTAAGTTGACCGAACTAAGAAACTTTTTCGGATGCCCACAAAAATAAAGTGAATAATGTGGGCTTCGCTTTTTTGCTTATAGGCCGAGCTGCAAATATTTTGATCGAACCGCAAAGGTCGCTCCTTATTTTATATCATTTCGCTTTAGGCTTTTAACTTCTTCAGTCGAACTGTATTGAGGGCGATATCAATTCCTTCAATCATATATTTTGCTTCTCTTTCTCTATGGCTACACTACTCTATAAGCGCGATTCATTTAATGGCTTCTGTCCGTGTTGGTTTAATTCACACCAGATAATGTCGTTTATCACAACGGACAGCAAACACCAACTTGCTCAGACTTGGTCGACATCATGGGTAAAGGCTCAGCATTTGCTTGAAACAATTCATGATTGCCACTAATATCATCATAATCAAGTGTTTATTACAACAAAAGTTGGGACCAGAAGTGAGTGTTAACCTTTACGCTGGATTAAAAGGCATTTAGGATAATGGGGATAACGTTAAAGAGAAAATTACAATAATAAACGAATCAGTTCAAGGTTAAAGCCCAAGTTTGTATTATTTTCTCTTTTTCGTAGTTTTAATGCTTCTACTACTATTCATACTACTGCTTCATTATTAGCGCTATTACTATTACCCCTACTAGTTTACAACTAATGCTATTACTACTACTGCTACTACTACTGTTGCTACTATTACTACTACTACTACTACTTTACTACAGGTTTTATTGCTACTAGTACTCTTCCTACTACAGGTACTACTACTGCTATTACTACTGTTTTACTACTGGTGCTATAATTAGTACTACTGCTGCTACCGACTGTTACTACTACTGCTACTGCTTCTACTACTATTTTACTACTGGTGCTATTGTTAGTCCTAGTGCTACTACCACTGTTACTACTACTGCTACTGTTATTAGTTTACGACCCCTACTATGCTCGATTTCTTCACTTGCATTATCTCCTATATTATCCTCTATTCTGATTTAGCTTTTTTTCGCTTACTACACTCCTTCTTATATTTCTATCTACCGCTGGCTCCGTTGTGATCGGTATGGATATTTGGGAAGTATTTGAACCGTGAGGCCCTATCTAGTGTGTTATGGGACAAATAACACGAAAGTAAGTCGTTATTTCGGATATAGACGATAACCCCACGATAAGAAAGTCCGGTTCAAGATAGTTATTTTAAAAAAAGCTTTTCTACGGTAAATGTGATTTGAACAGAAAGCCGAAGATATCGGCGGATTAAAATCAATTTCGCTCTTCGTGCTATTTGAGCAAATGTATACTTTACGATGCACGTATGTCGCTGATTTCCTACGGCGTAGGAAAGGGCGCGTCATGTAACATTTTGTTTTTTTTGGATGATCATTCACTCAGGATAACGCGGTGATGGCAAGATAGAAGAAGAAATGAAGAAAGGAAATGATATAGATCTGTGCGCCCAACCAATGATTACTAAAACTTTACCAATTGAACTCTCTCTCTGCAGCTACGGCCAAAGTAAAGTCGAACGTCTTGAGATTTGAACCCACGAATACTGACTTCTTAGTCGCGGTTCTTACTGCGGCTATCCTTACAGAAATGGTTTTTATATGGGATGCAAAGGCTAGGCAGTCTACTGGGGACTGGATGATGCACTCTCCCTCCGTACGTTATTAGACGCTCTGAGATTGAGTCTGCTTTGCCAAAATCCAATACACATACATATTTTCCGTGATGTATATTTCGTTATTGTGCCAGTTGCGCCGACTGGTGTCTGCTATAGTTAATCTTTGTATTTTGTCTGACAAGATCGAAGAAAAGAAAGATTTTGGAATGTTTTTCTGATTTGGATAAGCTGAAGGTAGACACGCAGACGCTAGATTCGCAAAGCGACTATGCATACAAACTATTTTAACTATTGCGGTATAATTGCAAAAAAAATTGTTAATCATTTTCTCACTGGCGTCAGTCTGTCGTTCTACTAATTTGTGTAATTTGTACAAACGTTATTAGGCGATTATGCTCGGCAAACTAATTGAATCTAAGGAGAAGGGGTTTCCCTTATAATATTATTTTGTGTCTTATAAAGCGTTCGGAGTTTATGAGAAAGGAAATGTTTTTTGGAATAGAAACGTTTGTGTTAACTTAGTTATATATAACAGATGTGCATATATATATATATATATATATATATACATGTATATAGAAAACTTACTTGCTGACAAAGAGGCAGCGGCTGGAAATGGTGTCGCTACTAAAGAATTATTTTCAGAGGTAGCAACTGAGCGTGCATTCACTGTAGAACGGATGACGTTAGTATTTACGGCATTTAAAGCTCCATTTAGACTTTGACTGGTAACAACCGAAGCGGGAGCATAGCTAATTGTCTCGTACGTACTTGGCCAAGTGTCATTCTAATTAAAGTAATAAAAAATGAAAATAATAATAAAAACGAAATAAGAAAGTATATGGGGGAAAGCAATTATACAAAAAAAAAAAAAAGTATTTTGCATTTGCAACTTACATGACTTCTATAATTACTCAATGAGGTGTAACGTTCGGCGCCATTAGTTACCCCACCAGCGCCACCGTATGTTGAGGAAGCTATTCGTTGGAAAGCAGGTAACGCACCTCCTCCACCTCCGCCGCCACTGGCACTGCCAACACTGCTACTGTTACTTTTCGGTGAACCATAATCATCAGACCTTTTCACCAACGAATTATTAACGCTTTGAGCATTCGACGCTGCCTGCGAGCATGAAGTAGGTGTTGAATGATGTTGATGAGGTGATGTCGAACTAGCGCCATTTATTGCACTTGATTGCAAACTATATTGCAAACTGTTCGCTGCTGCTGTTACCAGCGAACCACCGTAAGCTGAACTGTAAACGAAAGGACATAAAAGAGAATTATTGTGCAATCAATTTGTACAAAAACATTGTTTCAAGAAAATATTGCGTCTATGCGTAAGAGCGCAAGCGTGCTCTTAAGTCAAATGCAAGGCAAAAATGAACTATATTTCGAATAATCGATAATCGCAACATTCGCGATATCATATTAGACAGTCGGAAACAAACTGCGTTGTCTTCTTATGTCGAACAAAGGAAAAAGCCGTTCATTGTCTCTCTTGTCCCAAAACACGAAAGTGTGTTTATGAAATTTCTCTACAAAAACTTCGACCTATAAACAAAGCCCTTTCCCGCAGCCACTTAGGGAAATCCTGTAAAAAAGAAAAAGGATACCGTAAAGCTTAGTACTTGTGAAACTTCATGGTAAAGCACGCACGCAAAGCTTGTCACGATGATTGCTCAAAAGAAAAAAAAAGTCATATATACTTTAAGCGAAATAAATACGACAAATGCAAGTGTTTAGTAAGATTTGTGTTGCTCACAAATATTTTGACTGTTACACGTCTTGATCGATCAATACGCTGCTTGCTTTCGCTTTGCTCACTAAGGTTTCCTATGCTACTGGTCTTGGTCGGTCAATACGCTGCTTGCTTTCGCTTTGTTCACTAAGATTTCCTATGCTACTTGTCTTGGTCGGTCAATACACTGCTTGCTGGGAATCGAGTCAAGATTTTATTCCTCTCCGATCGGTACTTAAGGACCATGGCCGTTCGACATCATCTCAATATTCCTCAATAAATCCTGAAAGCTTTCTAAACATTTTTTTTTAAAATGTAATCAATTTCCGCTGCAAGACTAAAGCAGAGACGCAATATCTGTAAGCGCAAGTTTATCGCTTATCGCTTTACTAACCCGTAACAGAAGCTCTTCAAATACATGTTATTGTAACTGGAGAAAAACATAATACCGAATGTCTTAAATTCGAATACCTTGGGTACTTTCAGAAATTTTTAAACATTTTCAGCGCTTATATGATAAAAAGTATTCAAGAAATAAGTTTTTGATTCAATTTTCATATATAAAAAGACACTCGACACTAAAGGCATTTAAAGCAGTTCTCCTGATCCTTCTCTTCAAGGTAATCTATCCGTAGAGATTTTAAAGTTATAATTGTATAAATTTGAATTCTTCATCAGATTCGATTAACTTCATTGTGGATTTCTTCTGCATATGATCTTTGTTTACTTCTCTCTGAATGATATTATAATTCGTAAACGAAAGATCCTACAATAGCTAGATATGACGATAAAGTAATTGCGTCTACGGTGAATATAAAATATAGTTTCCGACGTGAAACTTATTTTTAAAGTTCAGGGCATGAACAACAATAAGCGACCATAAGAAAAATAGATGGTTGACCTGACGATAATCAAGAATACAAAAATTCTACGGAATATATGACGAGTGTAACAAACGAATGCACCGATTTAATATAAGTGCTTCAACGGTCGATATAGTACAACAATTGGGCGATTACTACAATCGTTATATTGAATTTTTGCATAATCCTGACAACTGCCGCATAACCGCGTAGATCAGAGTTTCGACTATCAAGTCGTTGCTCGCGGACTGAAATCTCAGTGCGCTTTAGTGACCACACTTGAGTGTAGCTGTAGTGAAGGCATAACCCTCATCGACTAAGTACATGTCTACCGCACTGTGGCCAGTACCTATCTCTTTCTCTCTTTCGTCATTTTTCACTAAGAGAACATCCCCTAAATGATTAATTACTTGTATTAAGCTTTATCTGTTAACCGCCTGTTAACGGTCGTAGATATCATTTTCTGTTCGTTCTAGGACAAGTCAATGACGCTCACTTTCAGAGCTAGATTATAATCATCAAGTGAAACCTCTGATGCCATCTATATCGAGTTTTATCTCTTTACTAGAACTTGATGTGACAGTCACCACATACTGCAGACGGACGGACCAAAACACATGTTAAGCTCTACTGATAGCTGCAAAGTGCTTATGCCTATTGCTTTAAAAACCCATCTCTCGGTGCTCTCTTTTCATTTTTGCAATCCATTGGCAGATGCATGAACATACAAATATGATCAAATCATCTTCCAATGGTGCGCTATCGTAACGAGCCTTATCTCAGATCTTGCACACGACAAACGGATCGATAGAAGGACATGGCTAAATGGAAATGGAGAATAAACTTAACGATAATTGAAAGAATCTTAGTCTTTCTGCTTTTTGACCACAGTTTTCTTTCTAGATTTCTGCCATAAATTTTTGAATACAACATACAAAGCAAATCAATAAATTGAAAGAAGTGCATGGTTACATGGGTTCGTCAGGCCAATCTGATCAAATTGGTGGATGTAATCCTTTCATTGTCAGTTTTACTAACATGACTATTCCTTGAGAAAGCAGCACCGAGGAGAGAAGAAAGTGGAAAACTCAACGAATCTGAAGATAGTAATCCACGTCCACTTTACATTTCGTAATTATGACTACCACTGAAAGAGTGTAGCATACCAAATTCGAATTTAATAGACGCGTCAATAGACGCGGATTCATAATTATCTTTTGGTTCCTGACCCTCTCTTTCTCTCTGTAACATAATCTCATTATTGGCGAAATTTAATAACCGTTGAACTTGGCTTTAGTTAGCTTCTCTTGACGGATTTGTACGTGGCTGTGGCCCCACTCCCTATCTATCTCGCTCTCGTTCTCTTCTTATTTCCCTCTCTCTCTCTCTCTCTCTTTCTCTTTCTCTCTTTCTCTTTCTTTTTCTCTCTCGATTTCATCCTATCTTCCTATCTCTCTCTCTCTCCCTCCCTCCCTTTTTCTATCCCTTCTTTCCTCTCGCACCCTTTCTGTCCCTCCGTCCCTCCATTCATTTGTGTCCTTAGATCATCTGTCTGTCGCCTAATATGGAAATGCCCATCATATTCAAACTTCGAACGGGGAGCTGAAAATCTTTACTCTTGATAATCATCAGTTTCCAACTTCAGTAAACCATGTCCCTCCGTCTGTCCACTTTCTAATTACCCGTACGAGTTCTTACAATCAGGAAAACTAAAATTGATTGCTAAGATTACATCTTTACTCTTGATAATCATCAGTTTCCAACTTCAGTAAACCATGTCCCTCCGTCTGTCCACTTTCTAATTACCCGTACGAGTCCTTACAATCAGGAAAACTAAAATTGATTGCCAAGATTACATCTTTACTCTTGATAATCATCAGTTTCCAACTTCAGTAAACCATGTCCCTCCGTCTGTCCACTTTCTAATTACCCGTACGAGTCCTTACAATCAGGAAAACTAAAATTGATTGCTAAGATTACATGTTTTTGATGCAGAACTTTTGACTCTAACTATCACGGTCTTAATAAAGCTCTGCAATTAGATTGAAAGCCCAAAACTCTTAGAATTGTATTCGAATCACTTTCAAGCTAAGAGATATAAAATTAGTTTCAGCATAGATGTTAATAAGTGATCATCAGTTGAAAGGTATTTACTTTAAGTTCCGGAAGCAAGAGAATGATTTCATATTTTTTACAAAATAACATCAATTTCGCCCAAAAAAAACCAAAAAGAAAAAAAGGCGCGAATATGAAGAAAAGAAAAGGTCGACTTTGTCCAAAATAAATAGCATGTGCTTATAAACTTGAAAGAGTTTATTGTTTTTTTTTTTTTTTTTTTTTTGGTTTGTATGATTTGTTTATACTTTGTAAAGTATATTACGAGATCAATTTCTGTCTGTTTTTCTTTATTTGTTTTTGTTGTTGTTGTTTTTTTTTTTTTTTAAAGTCAAAGCACAAGATCAAGGACCACCAACGTAAGCAGAAAAGACAAGAGAAGTATTTGTACAAAACAATACAAATTGCGAGGCTTTTACTATTTTTTTTTCGTTTTTTTTTTTTTTTGTTATGTCTGCAAAAACATACGTATTTGATTTTGGATATATATATATATATATATATATATATGTACTCATCGGTAGGCATAATAATACCAGTTATTTGAGACATAAAGAAAATAAATTATTAGAAATTATTTTTTTTGTCGATTCAGCACAACGCATAGCATAGCATAGCAGAGTAAGCTGCCAATGTTTATGGCTGAGCAATAACGGAAGATTTCAAAGATTAGCTTAAGCTTTAGTTATTTATTTTTTTTTTTTTTTTCTTATTTTGAAATATTTGCACATAAATGATGTGATGATGTGAGGGCGGCGGAGTGTTAAACTTGTCTATTTAACAACTTTCCTATTATTTTCAATTTCAGTTTTATTTTATTTTCTTAAATATTTCCTTTTGTGTTTCTTCGTTTTTTTTTTTTACTCATGTGATTTTATTCAATATTTTATATTTATTTGAAAAGTTGTACATGCACGCGTTTTAGCATAATATGAACTTAACGGTTGAATAATAAAGAGACGTTTAAAAGCGAGACAATGCATTGGTCAGGTTTAAAGCCATAAGAATCATATTGTAGTAGATAAAGAAACAAAAAAAAAAAAAGACATCACATCATAAGTATGTACATATGTAACTATCGCGAAACGTGTGTAAGCGTTAAAATGTTTAACACGACCGCAGCTAAATCAAATTTCAGCATCTACGGTGAAACCAAACGGCAAAGTTTTGTATTTACCTAAACAAGAACTGCATACATGCGTACATATATGCTTGTATAGGATACATGAACTGCTTGCATACGTACATACATGTATAGGATGCATGTGATTGCGCATATATGCTTTCATACAATATTATGCACTAAGGCACGATTATATTCTAAATTCACACTCCACACACACACATACTCCACACTTTTTTCTCTTTACGCTAGATAATGAAAAGCAAAATTCAAATTATATTCGACTTAAAACGAATATTTACTTTTTTTCTTGAATTATTGTTCAGCTTGCAAATGGTCGATCTAGTGTAACTTTATTAGCTTAAGTGGAAGCATTTATCATATATTATATCGTTTACGACAGTTGATTGTTTTCTTTTTATGCCTTACACTACTTGTGATGCAAGTGTATACTAAGTTTGTGCCGATGCACACATAGCGCAGAACACCCCGTGGGCGTTGACGTAAATCCACCCAAGCTTGTCTGTCTGTCTTTCCAAAAAACAAAAAAAATCCAGGCACTAGCGTGTATTCGCTAGTGAACTAGGTCCACTGCTTATGCCGATTAAATCCATCAGATGCATAATTAATTCAATACAACATAGTTCATAACCATAAAGCTCAGATTTAACGTTGATAAATCAGTTGCTTCGAAAAGTTTCCTGCAAAGCACTTGTGCTTAAAATTGTGTAGGGGAAATATTAACCCCAAAAAAAACACTTGTTTTCATAGCCAAGTATTTCTAATAGCCTCCACTCCTCATTCATCTACTACAGAAATCGTACATAACCTCAAAATTTACTAATCATCTATTTTGAAAATTTTGATTTCGAAGACAGTATTCGTTTGCGTCAAGCAATATGTTGAGAGGTTTTGCTTTCTATATCCACCACCGAAATATGTGTGAGTGATATCTTTTTGTCAAAATGTTTGCAACACTCAGAAAGAAACTTTAGAAATCCCATAAAGTGCATTTATTTTTGACCAGTGCAAGATTAAAAATCCATCTAAGCATGTAAATCGCTTCGTCTGTCCGTCTGTCCCTATGTCTATCTGTTCGTCTGTACGTCCATTCATTTGTGTAATATCGACGATGAACACACTCACAAAAATGAACCCATCAGGTACAGATATCACGAAAATATTGCCAGTCCCTGCACGAAGATGGGTATTGAAATTTGGCTCAATCAGTCAAGGCAGATGGGTATAGAGCAACTGCTCTATATTGTTGTTTTTGTATTGTATTGCTCTTTGCCGTAAACTACAACAGACATATAATAAAAATTTCCGTATAAATGAAATACCAACCACGCCCACTTTGGAGCTTAAGTCTATAAAATGCCTTTTTAATCGATAATCATAAGATAATTGAATAATAATTGGATAATAAACCAAAGCCGGTTGAGTGTGCCTTGAGCGAAACACACCATCACACGCAT
>NW_023998457.1:2516533-2523217 GCF_014805625.2 Glossina fuscipes
ATATATATATATATATATATATCCTATGAATATGTTGTTAGAGACCATCGCCACCAGACGATCTAGTTAGTTGAAGAGTGACACTTGATTTTCTCCATCAATCGTTTTTAACATGAATGATTGTCGCATAAACACTTGTATTGTGGTTTGTTATTTTGTAATTAATAACTGGCGCTATTTCTCTTCACACACGTACATATATATATATATATATATATATATATATATATAGATATGACGACTTATGTTCACAGTTGTTATTATTTCTATATGAAGTCATATACCAAACAGTATATAAAGATTTTATTTATTAAAGTGTATATATAGGAAGTAAATTATTAAAGAAGCATATTTTATATATACGTGTGAATGTATGTAAACAATTCTTTGGTTTTGTTTATTGTTTCAGTTGTTAAGATTCTTTTCTTTTTCTTTTTCCATTTTTTTTTTTTTTTTTTCATTTTATTTTTTTTAACTTCATATGCATAGTACATGTAACAATACGAACACACACCCACACACACGCATATGTCAAGTTGGTGGTGTTGGTGAAGTTTGTTGAATGAAAAAATCTGCTTAAAGTCACATACGTTCTTCGGTAATGCATCATGCCTGAGTTGTTTTTGGTGCATTGGTATAACGTTATGGATCTAACGTTATTACCGCTGTAACTATGGTTTTTTTTTTGTTTGAAACATTTTTACATATTATAAGGTGTTTTTCTAGAGCGCATTCTATAGCGCATTTTCAAGTACAAACAATAATAAATAAATAATAAATAAATAAATAAATAAAAAATAAATAAAATAAAAATATTATTGTTTGTACATATAGACAAGCAAACGTACATACATATTAGTTGAAAGTATTCGCTTAGAATTCATTTGATTTTATGTATAGAAATTAACATCGAACGGCTATGATTTAAATTTGTTGTTGTGTATAGTCAATCGATAACAAACGTTCATATAGTATTTCTTCCTTTCTAGGTCACGAATACAAAAATTTTATGATTTTTTTTTTTTTTTTTTTTTAACAAATTACTATGTCAAATCTAGCGAAACTTGTATATGTACATACATATATATGTATATATATATATATGACATAATAGAGGTAAAAAGAATCGAGTAACATTCTCTTTAAAAAAAAAAAGCATTTCATGATTCACTTCGAGAAGTTTATTTTAGCATGTAATGAAATTCAATCATAAAAATCCCAATTTCTCTAATAAGAGCAATAGCAATAGCAGCAACACCTTGTCAAGCAGGAAGTTCGTTTCAATGTCTCTTTACTATTAAAATCCACGTGCGCTGCAAAATGAAACGATTTAACTGATTTTTAAAAGCTTAATCTGAGGAGATCAGAAAGCTAAAAAAAAAAAAAAAAAAAAAAAAATAATGGAAACGAAGGAAATAAGGTTTTCAAGTCATACAATCGTGACTTGTAGTAAATAGACAAACAATAGAAAGAAGAGAAAAAATAAAAAAAAAAAAACTATTCAGCTACACATATACATGCGCAAAAATAGACATACTTTTAAGGCGTCCTCGCGGTATTACAAACTTTCGATAACACTACTGCCTATATGGGATTTTTATTGCTTATAATAACGATGGAGCGTCCATGGGCGTCCATATTCGATATATTAAATCTTGCAAAAGTATACTACGAAGAGTCTATGCATCCTGTAGAGGAGTAGGCAGTACCGATTCATGCAGATTCTGCAAAGGGGCGTGGGAGATGTCTCATTATATTCCATGTGAATGTGAGGCCATCTTCAGAATTAGACACCAAGAGTTTGGCGAGCATTTTATTACGCTGGACACAATATAGTGCTTCGATCCAAAGAAGTTGGTGGGATTCTTAAAATTCCTAAAACTGGAGAGCTAGTGGCATGGGCGTGTACAATGGTTCTCATCGGTCGTGGTGCGTCTTGCCCACGTAATTAATTAATAATAATGCAGTAAGTGTCAGGGAACAGATGTGGCCACGTGTACCCTTCCGTCCATATGATTATATCACGTTTCCATGCACAAATCAAAATTATACAACTTAAAGCTTTCCTATTGATCACAATTTCAACTGACGGCCATCCGGATGAACTTGGTTTAATCAATTTCACTATTTAAGCCAATCAAGAGCATCTATAGCCATAGGTATTTTAGGCTGAGCAAAACAACGCAGACAGAGGTAAAAAGAGAGGAACGGACGGATGGACATTACAAGTGCATATTAAACTTGTTCGGATATATGCAACACGCAGAATGACTTTAAATAGATCCACCGGTCGATTCAGAAACGTATTCTCTCTGTCTTGTGTTCGACCTACACGACGCTGTTTTTGAGATATTTTAATAAAATACCGTACACTGACTTGTTTTGACACAAGCATCAAAACTATTTTGAAAAGTCGTTATATGAATAATTGTAGGGTGGTGGTAGGCTATGGTTCGCTATAACTATTTTCCGTTTTTAGGGGTTCGTTCGCCATGTTACGGAAAAATTATAACCGTTTAATGCAGTTAATGCCGTACAATGATCGAATTAACATATTCCCATAATTGGAAATGCACCCAAGTGCTCTAAATACTAAATTTAATTACGTATGTGCCTTAACGGGATACAACACGTGTCGAAGTGTTGAGGTGCTTAAGCAAGTACAAACACATTTTATGCGGGATACTAAAAAGAAGGGCGAAAAAGACATATCGTGCTGTAAACAATTATTACCAAAATTTATATGCAACCAAAAAAACACTCTCTTCTATATGTTAGATACATTGCTGCATATGTGCAGAGGGGAAGTGAAGTTTTGACAATATTAGCTAATGCACAAGATATTCAGTCTCCGTAAGACAAAAGCTCACCCATTCACTTAAATAAATATCATCGAGATTAGTCTACAGATTTTGCAGACACAAGAAGAAGAAGAAAAGTCAACTAAATTAAAAAAAAATAAAAAATTGGTAAGATACATACCAACCTTTTGTAGTCAACCAATGAAAACATTTGTTAAAGTCGCATAACTCTGTCGATCGTTTCGACTATGACTTCCCGTAAATGCGAAAAATTTGTATCTAGGGGCAGAATTTCTTATGTCAATCTTGATGACAACATTTTAAAATAAATTATGACTTAGCTTTTAAACAAGTAATGCACATACACGGATGCAAATCACTTCATATATGTTGAATTAAGAAAAAAGTTCGTGGCGTTTTTTATAATGAATGTTTTTGCGGTTATTTTGGTAACACTATTGTAACGGTCCACACTACAAAGCAAGTAAACGATGAGATTGTATAGAAAATTTGAAAAAGAAGAAACACATTCATTAATTTAATCGAAAGTAATTGAGTTTTGAGAATAAATAAAATCGTTTTACTCTGCAAAATCATCCTTTCGATCATGATCGCAAAGTTTATCAAGGCTTGCGAGAAAGTTCGTGGTAGTTACAGTGCAGATGCTTTATTATTGTTAATGGCAAGGAAATATTCTGCTTGCTTCCACTCTAGAAGCTTCGATGTCAAAGGTTTGCCATACTCTCACCAATCGTTCTTCAAAAAGGGAGATAAAGTCGGTACTTTTCAACTGACGGCCTCATGTCTGAATTCTAGATTGGCTAAAACATAATTTTCAACGATTTGCATAAAGCTGGATACAAAAAGTATTTCGATATTTGAACACCACATGAATTAATAAAGACATGCACGCCTGCAGTGAAATTACATTCACCAGCGAAATGCTGCTGAGAAGAAATAAAATCAAGCCATGTCTGATGAGATTGATAACCGATAATGAAAAATGGATAAGATATGACAATAATGTGTGGAAAATATCAAAGCTGCACAAACGTCCAAATTAGCATCACTTAAGTTAATGCTGTCATGTTTCATGTAATATATCATTAGTTGCGCACATCTAGCGAATCGAGTGAATTCGTTCCTTACTATCAACAAGTCAGACGATGAAAGCACATAAACGGAGTACAGCATCGGAAAAAGATTAATAGGGAAAGCCTCGCCCGTGATCGTGACAATCCCAGACCAAACATTGGCCCGGCCCAAAATTGAGAGAATTTAGCTAAGTAACTCCGAGTTTCTATAATGTCCAAAGCAAAAAAAAATTTCCATGGTTCACCTCCCCAAGAGTTTATTTGATTTTTAAGCTTGATAATACTTAACAGCGACTTAACACTCCAAACGAAAGTATTAGGTCGTAATCTAAGAAAAATTGCATTAATTATCGAATTTTTGCTAATTTTGCTAAAATAATCCTATGACGTAAAGAACTGAATTCAGAGATCGTGAAAAGGGTTATGGTAAGTGAATGAGTTCATAGCGCGTATGATTAATTCTAATGTAATGTGTGAATGCTTCAATGCACGTAATTTAATCCTTTTGCTTTTAACATGTTTTTCCTTTATATTCTTAGCACTTTTTCGATCTCTTTTGTACCCAGTGATGGGAGAAACGTATAAAGTCTCAATCGTACGCGAAAGGTGAAGTTAGGAAAGCTAAAGCTAAAATATACAATGGGAAGGCGGACTATAGACTTAACGGACGAAGAAACATACACACATGCTGGTGGCCAAAAATATCAAAGAGGCGAAGCGGTAAAGAGACACACATTTTCGAAGGGACGTACAAGTAACGGAGGAATGCTTGACAGTGCAGTTTAGGAATTTATATTTTTCAAATTCTTCTTCTTCTTCTTCTTCACTCTATGTTCAACCAACATCGAAGGATGGGGGTAATTTTCAATTTGTCAAAAGGTTTCCAACGTTAGCCCAGAAGGAAGCTTCAGGGAACCGGCAGGGTACATGCACTCTTGATCAGCATCAAATTGTAAATCAATTTAAGCACGTCCGTCTATCCGTCTTGGTCCCGATGACAGGTATAAAAGTCTCGTCCCTCACAACCAAATATAATTTTCTTTCTTGTTTTTTTTAATTTTAATTTGACAGCCTAAGGATCCTCTGACATGGCAAGTGAAAAAAGTAAATTCACGACAACAAAACCATCAAATCAAGTTAAGGACAGATGCGAAGCAAATACTCTTAAAGACACCTGGCTAAGTCGATTGCGCTAGTCATACTTAGCAAGTAATAAAATTTACATTTTAAGGGCTGCATTACAGCAATAAACGTAAAAGTAAACCTTACACAAACCTATACCAACCTCTGTAATGAGTATAAAAATATTAAAATAAAGCAAATACAAGCGCTATAGTAGGCCATGAGTCACCGCAAAATACCCTACACCGCTCTATAGTTATTCATCCAACTACTTTTTCAAATGAGGTGTCATAAGGAAAATGCTCGAAAAAATGGTCCGATCCAAAATATTTTTAATAGCATGCGCCCTTGGACCGAAACACGTCAGTGTAACAAATTTCATCGAAATAATAGTGATCAGTCGGCGGAAGAAAAAGAATTTTCAAAACAGACAGACGGACAGACAGAAAGTGATTCTGAATAGGTGTGTCAAGTTTTTCTAGGTGTTGGATAGGTTCGTACAAACTTATTATACCCTTGCATAGTAAGCGTTATAGGGTATAATTATGTACGACTTGGATCGGATATTTTATTACTCACTACTACCTTCTTAGGTCATTTAGGTTAGAATAAAAGGGAACAAATATCAGTTTCTCGGTATTAATGGACAAACAATGTTACAGTTTACCTAAAATATTTTTTAGCTCAAGCTTTGGTTGTAACGTTATTAACGAAAGCTTCAGATCCATACCACTTCTTATTCCCTAATGCAATAAAAAGCCCAACGTGAATAAATTCCTTACTATTATTAGCTGGACAAAAAAAGCTGCCTCCCAAAAGTGGTTGATAAGGCAAAATTAGAGATCCAGTTCGTCTCTTTGGGCAAAGTTTTCAAAGTGTAATCACATTTCTCATCTGATGGAGAGCTACAAACACAAGCATGACATCAATTCATCTCCTCATGTTATGCTTGCATGCCATGCGTGCCTGCTACTACTATGCACTCTATGCGTTACATACACTTTGCAAACTTAATAAACCAACTCTTTTGTACTGATATATACATATATATATATATATACACCTATGTCCGCGTTTATTACTCCGTAGTATATTAATATAGTTTCAATTAACTGAAACTAAGGTATTTGTTACATTTGACGCCAGCAAATCAAGCAATGCATATACAAACATCTTAAGTACATATACGCAATGGTGGAATCCTCTATATATATATATGTGTATATGGCAATGCTAGGTAATTAATGGTGGTTGCAATACAGCCCGCATTACTTTAATGAAATGCTTAACAATATGTATGGTTTTCGAGGTTAGAAAATTAAACAGTAACAATAACAACAACAATTACATACAATTTTTTGTGGCTTACTTGCCTTAAGTAATTATTTATTTGTAAAATTTTGTTGTTTCGTTTCTCTTATTTTTCACACATTTAATTAAAACGTGTTTTGCATAAATGATACGGTTTGTTTTTTTTTTTTTTTTTTAATTTATATTACGTCTATGCATAATTTCATAGCAAAACGCTGACGCAATTGCTTTGCTCCGCATGCTTGCAATTTATGCCAATATATGAAACAAGTCGTTATTCAAGAAATCTTCATAAGATATATTAAGTGATAACACTTTTTAAAATTCGACAAAGAAATCAGATACATAAGACATCA
>NW_023998457.1:2523227-2527222 GCF_014805625.2 Glossina fuscipes
AAATAAACTGCTTTGTAACTCCAAGGGACTCTAACCGATATTTGGCAATTGTAGAGATTGTAACATAACCTTAAAACTGGCTAAGGTTAGTAGCCTCTAGGCATTCACACAAAATAAACTGCTTTGCAGCTCTAATCAACTCTAGCCGATACTTGACAAGGGTAAAGACTGTAAAATAAACTCAAAATCAGTTAAGGTTAATAACCATCGAATACGGAGTTTACTTAATTTTTTTCGGTTGAGTTGGGAGCGGCTCTACTTTCTATCTCTCCCTCAATTTCTCTCTCCTTCTCTCCTTCTCTCCTTCTCTCTCTCTCTCTCTCTCTCTCTCTCCCCCCTTTCCCACTTCTTTCTAACCAACACCATGCGTCACGCTTAGTATGAATCGTCAACACGTCACCCTTCATCTTGTCGTCTTGGAGCTCAGAGTCTTTAAGCTTTTCATCATTTTTTTTGTTCCATTGTTACACTGACACTCTTAACATCATTTTAGTACAAAAACAGACGTAAAAATTCTTTGAAATACAACAAAAAAAATAAAAAAATTTATATGATAAATATTTTATAAGAGAAAAACGTATGCGTTTTTTTTTTTATTTTAATATCGCGCGAGGTACAACTTTACGCTAATCTTTAGTGAATGAAACGTTTCCCCGCAAACTGCACGGTGTAAAAACACCTGAGCTTGCATTTAATTCCCTTTTTGTTGTTTTTTTTTTTTTTGTTTTTGTTTTCTTTAACATAAGAAATACGATCAATTGAAAGTGAAGCATAAATCTATGGGTAGTTAGTGGAACAAGATAAACACTGCGAGACTTTAAAGTTTCTCTGCTCGCTAAACGATTTTTATTTATTTACTTATATTTATGATGAATAAGGCGCGCTTTGTAAATGTAATGCATACGTAGTAATGTATAGTGAGAAGTAAAAGGAGTTAAATAAAATCTTTCGTTAGTCATAGGCTAATGAGAATTTTTTTTTTTTTTTTTTGAAACCGTTTAAAGTCATTGAAGTTTGAAATTGTATCACATATGAAAACAAAAACAAAAAAAACAAAAAAATCCACGTAAACGTAAATATAATCGACATGGAAATATTTCTAAAATATCGATTACAAAATGTTATTATTATTATTGAGAAGCACGTGTGTTTTCTAACAATTTCCCTACTAATGACTCAAATCATTGTCATGGTAAACAATAGGAAAAATACATTCATCATATCAACATAATGAAAATTATAAGAGCTCATAAGAGGAGGCTTGTAATACCTTTGTCTGAAAGCTTATTTGTCTATGAAAATCTTCTAAGAGAAAACTCATACCCACACCTATATATATATAAATATTTCTTGGATGTATTCAGTTCGTCAAATATATCTTAATCATCAGAACTAAGTACACATTACATAAGTTTATTGAATTTTACGTGATGCCCGCCATTCTTTTCTCCATTTAGAGGTTAGGACTGCCACACATGAGTTCGAAAGATAAATTTAATCAATAATTCGTCCTTTTCGTTCTTGTTCAAGTTAATTGCGCAGAACTACTAGCAACTTTTAATAAATCAATAAAGAATACGTGACTATGATTCCACGATCGCATGGGCACCCACTTTCCGATACTTGACCCGCGGGTCATAGGTGGTTGATTCCGTACAGCATGATCCAGCACAGGATAGAACAAGTTTTATGCAATAAGGTCTCTAGCATACGATACGATTTGACACATATTGTATGATGTAGTATGAAATATACGATACTATGTATAGCATGTATACTATATATAGTATACGATATGATATTTAATACAAGATAAAACATGCATGATATAAAGTATACCATACGGTATCTACCTATCTAGGATAATATAGGATAGGACAAATAATATACGGTACGATATTTAGTATACAATACGATATGACACGTAGTATGTGATATGTCTTAAAATATACGACATGATGTATAGTATACCATATATAATATAAGCTATGATATCTAATACAAGATATGGCAAACGTGATGATATAGGATAATATAGGATAGGACAAGTAATATACGGTAAGATATCTAGTGTACGATACGACATAGGCGTATATATCACAAGTAGAGCATAACATGGGGCAAGCGCCGACAAGTAGTTTTACTTGATATCATATTAAAAAGGTTAAATACAAAAAACAGTTGAATTGTCGAAAGGTGCGCACGTGGCGAAAGGCCAGACGAATTACATAATTATCACAGTTGTCTGGGAAGTCTGGTCAAATTTCAATTATTCAAAAAAATAGGATGTCCTTGCTCTATATTTCCAACAAATATCGCATCACCTGATGTCGTGTTCCAATAAATTTAATTGAAACTGAAGACAGGGTCTCGCTTCTTATGCACTACATCATCTTTAAACATAAACTGATTAAATTATTCAAAAGTGAGTTGGTACTGTTATCTAGAAGAAGTGCTGCCAAATTTCAATTGGCCAAGAAAAAAACAAAAATAAACTGTCTTTGCTTTATCTTGCCAACAAGCATCGCATTAACTAGTAAGGTGTTCCAAGAAATTTGATTCAAACTGAAGGCACGCTCACGCTTCTTAAGCACACATCATAGGGTGATTTTGCTCATGCGTTGTAAAAAACACGAATTCTTTCTTACGACAAATGTAAAAATAGTGTTCGCTTATTGCATGTATATATGAAATTGGAAAATAGAATTTCGATCAACAGAAGTCTTTCGTTATCAAACTGCGCTTTAAGACACAATGCATTGTGTTTTCAACCAGAATAAGTTTTTCCAAAAGAAATCGATTGAATTGATTTCAATTGACTTGAAATTTTATTGGTCTTATGTGTTCGGGGGGAAATGCTTTTTCGCATCAACTAAACACGAGAACAATAATCCTGAACACTTAATATCTGCTTACATGCTTACAATGTTGTTAAAAGCTTTCAATTATCCAATTCTTGCCCTAATAGTATGCTCTGGCGATCAAAACAGACTTGACAAGCTCCGAGGATGGAATTTAAACATTCATTTTTAAAAGAATATTTTCACTTCCACACACAAAATTAAATTGGGTCGGGACCGAACCTTCTTTACCCATCACCGTTATCCTAAAAATGACAAAAGAGGTAAAAGAACTAAATTTTCATGTCCCATAGTATGGAGTGGATGCGGCTGATTTTTTCTATTTTCAAAATAAAAATTTTTGTCATTCAGGCATGGGGGCGTTATTGTAGGCATGTTCTTTGAAAAGTTTAGGTCAATTTTAAATTCTTTTCCGAATTTGTAGGCGATGTCTTCACTTTCGCTAACGGGAGGAAGTTTACCACAAATACTGCACAGTTGTGCAGGCAGACAGATGGACAGACAAATAGGCAGACATTCTTAGGTGCATTTCAAATTTGAAACTGTAGGCGATATCTTCATTTTCGATAACAGGGAAGTGTTGACTATAGTTATGCAGGCAGACGGACGGACGTGTTTATACACATTCCAAATTTGAAACTGGCCAAGAATTTGTATCTAATTTAGGGGATTTTTGAAGCTTGTTGTTTCTGCTTCAAATTTTTGTATATTTATTTGCTATAGTTTATGAGCAACGAGAAAATAAGCGCATTTTCCTTTCCTTTTGAAAAACAGAGATGTTCTCAGTTTACGTGGTCTTGTAGGCGTATTCTTTGACCGATTTGCTCATTTTTAATATCAAAATGAGTGCAAGAACTTCCAATGTTTCTGCCAAATTTGAAGTTGACAGCTTCATTTTTCCGACTAGGAAAGTGCCAACAGCAAACACCGAACAGATGGACAGACATAGCTTAATGAATTCAGAATTTCACACTAATCAAAAATACCCGTTATAGAATGTCTGAAGCTTCCTTTTGCGTATTACATAAAATATGAAAAAAAACAAAATGAATATACCCCTCATCCCTTGGTGATGGATATAAAGAAAAAGCATTAAAAATAAATAAAAAAAAGACTATAAGCAAAACTAGGATT
>NW_023998457.1:2527322-2531001 GCF_014805625.2 Glossina fuscipes
ATTTTTTAAAGATTCAGACAAACAGCTTCGTGTTCATTCTGATTACGCTGAGCGAACAACCCTACCAACTTTCCATATATGCCATTTAAAAAGAAATACCAAAAAAAATAAAAAAAATAAAAAATATGTAATAAATTTTAACTTACCCTTGCGACAGTACTGGACTGGGTGGCGATGTAAAATAAGACATTGAATTCTGATCGGTGGTTAATAAACCGTAAATATCGCGGTGACTGCTGGCATTAGCGTTCGTTAGTTGGGTAAAACTTTGCAAAGTTGCTACATCGCCCGTTTGCGATAAGGCTGACGAGGGTGATGGACTATTACCGCCCGAACTAACCGAATTATTTTGATGTAAATGATGTATGGTTTGCAGGTGATTGGAAGACGACTGTAAATGAGCCGGAGCAACTACGGTAAGCGTACTTAATTCATGGCCTAAATTTGCACTATGATATGTATCCTTTAATGTTTGAGCATCGACCACTGAATTTAAATTTGTTAAATAACTGACAGCAGTGTGATGATCGTCTAAGCATTCACCTTTCAGTGTATCCTGGATAACTTCATCGATATTGGTCGGAGTGTGCGGTGTATTGGGTGTCGTGCCCACTAATTGCGTATGCTGATGCAAATGCTCATGACCCGTGGGTGCATAAGAGGTAGAATAAAGGGTTGTATTCGAACGCATTGTATCGTCGTGCAGCGTATAAGAAGAAGCGTTTGCTAATGTCGTAGCCGCAGTAATCGCAGCGCCAGGATTAATTAAATGCGCCGGATAATATGCTAAATTTTGCGGATGTGTATGATGATGATGATGATGATGGTGGGAGTGCTGCTGTAGCTGAGTTAAAGTCGATGTCAATAATTGACTTGTAAGATCGTTAACCGACTGAGTATGATTTAATGATAAATCATAGGCACAATTATTATAAACATTCAACCATTGATCGGCGACGGACGGTTGATGCGAGTAATGATGGGCATGTTCTTGTAATTGTTCTGAACTTGTGACGGATTGTTGCGCGCTTTGATTAGCCGATTGCGGAGTTGGAATTCCAATTACCGCTAAATTAAGATTTGGATCACTTGTTGAACTGAGTATATTGGACGTTTGTGAATCGTATTCCACTGTTTGTACACTAAACGAATTATCGGAATGTTGTTGTTGCTGATGATGCTGATGATGCTGATGATGATGATGTTGCTGTTGTTGCGCGTTATGATTATAATTTGTTATAATTACGGTATTATTTACACCACGATAATTTACCGGTTGTTGTTGGTGTTGTTGTTGTAATTCATTGTTTAAAGTTTTCTCAAATTCTTCACAGTTTTCTAATTTTTCTTGATAATTTTCACTAATTGTCGTCGCTGCTGATGTCGTTGCTGTTGTTGTTGTTGCATTTATCACGGATTTTGCAGACAAATTATTGTTATCATTACGATTTATTTGACTATTATTGCTCTCGATATTACACTTATTAACCTTATCAGTTGTTTGCGTATGATGACGATTAATTATCACGGCGGTAGCGGCTTCGCATACGTCACCGTTACAATTATCTTGAAGTTTATCAACAGCAGACGCAGCAGCAGCAGCAGCAGTAGCAGCAGCATCAATTGCAACTGTAGACTTTGCGGTATCGAAATGAATATTCGTCACTGTATCTTTTTCATTTTTATTTAATTGAAAGTTTTTCATATGCTGTGAATCTTCTTCGGCGGTGGTATTTGTTATTGTCGTAGTACGTAACACTGTCTGATTTGATGTTTCGTTGACAACTGATAGGAGCGTTGCTGACTTGCCAGCTAATAACGATAAATTCAAATTTGCTGCGAACCTCGACTCTGATGCCTGGTGTTGTTGCTGTTGTTGTTGATGTTGTTGTTGTTGTTGTTGGTTGTGGTTTTGATGGTGATTGTGGTGATTATGAAAGTGGTGTACTCTCCCCGAACCGATTTGCTCGTTGAGTAGACCTGTTATTGTTGTTGTTGTTGTTGTTGTTACTGCTGCCGCTGTTGTAGTAGAAGACAACGACGATTGCGGTGAATTTGTCGTTTGCATTGGTATTGGTGATCTTTGCTCTTGTCTATATTCTATCTCTTTTCGACTTAATAAACAACCCGCTATTGTCATTGGTTCAGATTCGTTGCTTATAAGCATTTTCGTTGGATATGGACTTTGCTCATTATGAAAAGAAATCTTTTGCCCTTCAATATCCTTCTCATATAATTCCTTACGCTTGCAAATGCTTTTATTAAAACACTCTGTTGCTGTTGTTGTTGTTATTGTTGCTGCTGCTGTTCTTTTTATTGAAGCTTCATTTGCTTCATTTGCCGTAAACAACTCGGCTCCATTTATTAATGCTTTATGTAAATTTTTTCGATTTTGCTTTGAATTTGCTATAGCTTTAGTGATTTTCATATTGGCCGCATTAGTTAATAATGATTTTGCCGTAACACCTTTCAATTTATTTTTATCTTTATTCGCTACACTTTTATTCGTTTTAATATTTGCATTATTTTTAGTGGAACATTTCATGATTTTTTTCTATTTTTCTTTTGCCACTTTTTACTTACTAAGTTTTTGTCATTAACGAATGAATGAATATATGGCACAAATTTTAATATTAATTTTTTTATTAACAATAATATAGTTTTCCCTTTATAATAAATAAAAGAGACAGACAAAAAAAAAAAAAAAGAAAAGAAAAGCAGAAGACTTGTTTCAATAATCCGCTTACACTTTGCTTTACGCTTGAGTTTTTTATTGAAACTGTTTTGTGTCCAAATCGGTCTCGAGCAGAAATCTCAGTGACTTTTAGAAAACAAATCAAAAATGTTTTTGTATATATATATATATATATATATATGCGTGAGTGAGTGCACTCCGATGATGATGATGATGATGATGATGAGGATGTATGTATGCTTGAATTAAGAAAAAGAAAAATTGAATTTTTTTTTTTTGTCTTTTTTTGTTTTAATGTTTTATTACACTTCAATTATAATATTTCATTTTACACAGCCTCCATTTTTTTTTTTTTTTTTTGCTTTTGCTTTACTTTTCATCCTCAGTGCTGCTCTCAGTCTCCTTTAATAAAATTGCTCTCAATTTTATGCGTATTTTCGATTTTAATTTAGAGCACTTCTCTCTCTGTTTGCCTTTCTCTCTCTCTGCCACTTGGCATATCGCTCTCATTCTCTCTTTCAATTAAAGATCGTTTCATTTCATATTCACCACACTTTTTTTGCTCTCTCTCTCTCTCTCTCTCACTCTTACTCTCCCTCTCCTACTCTTTCTCTCTTTCATGCCTAAGATTAAGTTTTTCCGTCCTTGCCTGTCTCATTGTTAATGCTTATCGTGTAGGGAACGCCTCTTTTGTTATTTTTAATTTGTGTGTTTGTTTTCTTTTTTTCATTTTTTCATTTAAACAAGAGAACAAAAACAAAAACCATAATGGCTTTTGTGTTTTATTTAATTTTTAGCGCACAGATTTCTTCGTATGTTTTCATTTAACATATATTATAGAATGTGTAAATAAAATTTATATATACATATATATATAAATATATATATATATATATGCGTGTGTGCTTGTAGTATATATATATATATATATATATATATAATATTTACTGCATACATATATAATAACAAAAATTCTGTCAAATG
>NW_023998457.1:2531401-2550173 GCF_014805625.2 Glossina fuscipes
ATACATATATAATAACAAAAATTCTGTCAAATGAATAGTTGCAGCTTACTTTCAGTAGAGTATCTGTTGAATTGAATAAATGTATGAAAATCTCTTCAATTTTTGTTAATTGCCGATCAATGTCTACGCATTGTTTCTGATTAATATGTTTTTGCATTCACTTTCCAATCCATTGTTGTAAGGAATTTTCATTTGTAATTTTTACCGATTGTCTACTTATATCTGACCCGATTATTATTGCCAATATACATATATATTATACGTTTATTCTTCTTCTATATATATACATATAATATAGCATAAAATATTCTCGTTGTTTCCATCGATTACACTACCAATAACTTTCGCTAAAGGGAGAAGGGCACTACTGCAACAGCTTAAGAAGAGAAATGTCTTGACAGTTTTTCCCTCTTTTTTTTAATACCAGTTCACAGAATAATATTAGGTTGAGTCATAAATAATTTTCGTTTTTCGTTTTCATTGAATAACAAAATTACATTAATTTAATAGTTAATCATGAGGCATTCAATCTTTTTGCTATACCTCATGTTGATAGGCGTAGATTTTGCTCCAATATTGTCGTCAAAGTCCTCGGAAGGACTTCCCGAAACAGAATTTTAGAAATCAATTTCTAACTGCCCGATCAGTTGTCAATCCTTCACCGTACACACCGCATATTTTTTCTGCTGTCGCTTTGGCACTATTGCGTTGTTTAAATTCCCAAAGCATTACCAGTCGAATGTGAGCTTTTGGACTCTCCACTTCAGAGAAGTTAAGAAAAACGATTGACGGAAGATTAACTGAATCCTCATCTATATAGGGAAATCGCTTTTTTCGGTGACGAACAGTACACCATGCTTACCGGAATCGGAAGTTATTTATGAGTCGACCTAATACTATTCAAGAATTTTTCTTATATCTAAAAAAAAGTTATTTTTTAAAAATATTAATGAAATTATTTTTGGAAATTATTAGAGTCATGTTTAATTCAAGGGGTTCTGCGGCTGTGAATGTAACTTTTATTCTCTTTTTTACGACATGACGAAACATTTAGCGGGCGTCCTGTGTTTGTGTGGAACGCTAATGTTTGCAAAGAAGTGAGAAGACATAGGCGGTCGGGAAGTGGGAGATATGAGCCTATCACTTAGTGTTGCAGCTTTACCCACCACGACCACTATTCTTTATAGCTACGACCACAATTGTAATTAAATTACAGTCTACCGCACCGAGGATTGAACCTGAGTATGCGAGCTTGATGCTCGCTTTTCTTAACAATTTGACTATGCTGTAGTCGTGAAGATTGTTTTGGGGAAAAAAACAACTATGAAAATTATATTTGATCGTGACTAAAGCCTTTATATCGATCACCACGATTTTAAAAAGGAATTTTCATATTCTACAATATTGAGTGGGTGCGCCTTCCACCCATTTGACCCATTTTCAATACCAACCTGCGTGCAAGAACATCCTTTGCTTGTGCCAAATTTGAAATTGAATGTTTCATGAGGATATTTACAACAAACATTATGCAGGCGGGCAGACAGACGGACGGACATCCTGAAATCGATTTAGAATTTAATGCTGACCAAGAGAAATGCATACGGATTTTTGAGTAATTGGTGAGTATTTCAAGGCAAAAATTTAAAATTCGACATCAAAGGGCTGAAGATGACTTATCGCAAAGGTGCTCTAAAGAATGAGTTTCTAGATGGATGTTATTTTCAAAATGCTTTGAAAAATTAAAATGAAAGGAATGAAAATTGTAGTTGAGTTGAGTTCGGTTACAGGTCGTAACTTGAAAAACCATGTTTCGAGAGAAAGGCATTGAATTTCGTAAGTACTCGTACACAGCTATACGATTTATGTTTGAACAATCAAATTTTCTTGACTATTCGACATTTCGGCACGTTATCTTTCTATCATCTTTGTATATATATGATTATACCTTGCACAACTTGTACAAAAGTATATTAGGTTCATGCGTATGTACTTGGTGTTCGACTGACCTTTTGCTATACCGATCGATTAAGGCTCACATTCCGAACGCCTGTACGCCTGTCCGCCTTGTTTCTTATGCCAATACAATCTTTTATTGTACCGATCGTTTCCGAATCATTTGCAGAATCGATCTAAGCTTGTCTCTCCATCTGTCCGTCTGACACCTGTCGATACATTCTCGTCTTCCACTTACTGGCTGCAATTTTTTAAATATTTTGGTGAAATTTGTTACATTGACGTGTTTTGGACAAATGATCCACTTTTTCTATCACTGTCCATGCAACATCTTCTATTGAAAAGCCATCATGGTCATGGCCCACTTTAGTGTTTGCGCTAGTTCTTCTTCCCTGTTTTCGTTACTAAAAACTACAAATTAGAAATTGAAACTAGAATAGAGTGCCCTCCACATGGAAGTATATATATATATATACACAATTTTGTGACCGATCACCAATTTCTACAGAGATTTTAATTTCGAAAAATCGAACTAAAAATTGACCTGAATTGTGACCGCATCTTTTGGACACACTACCTTTATTTAGAAAAGAAAACATAAAAAAATTATGATTCGATATTTCGCAATACTAGGTGGGCGTGGCTTATTTTCTGCATTTTTTTAGCAGGTACTCAAGAGTCGTCCAAGGAATGCATCGTTTTGACAAATTTGAAGACAATATCTTGAACTTTTCAAACAGGAAAAGGCATGTCACGAACGTACTAATGGTCATATCTACATAGATAGAGAGAATTTAATAGACTCACAGTAGCTTCCTCCTAAATCTTGCGAATATTTTAATAAAATTGATGTCGACTCACATCCCTTTAGTGAGATAAGACGGACGGACAAACAAAAACAACTACATTTTTCCCGCTTTCATGTCAATCAAGAGTATAGATATTTATTCGGACCTTTTGTATGTATGTTTCAGTGTATGACAAACCCTTGGCATATCGCATCTAATGCTTGGGTAACAATTTCTAAAAAAAAAATAAAGCAATAAAATAGTATTTTTGTACTTGAATTAAAAATTTTTCTTTACGAGCTTTTTGTTTACAAAGCATTCGGTGAAAAATCATTTAACGGTAGAAATAATTGACTATTTATACTCAATAAGACATAGGCGATAATGGCGACTTTATGAATACTAAAAACGCTTGTATGCTTAAGTAAGTGCTCTTGTAATATGTGATATGATAAGAGGCAAAAGAGAAAATTCGTGGCGTTTCTTTCCAATAATTATTTTAACAGTGACCTAACGCTGATGTAACACTAAGTCTACGTATGGCGCTTTTAAAAGGTGTCTAGCCTACAGATATACATAAAATAATGACCATTACGACAGCTGTTAATATGGAGAGAAAAAGAAGAAGAAAAATTCGCTACATTTTTGAGTGCCACTTTGGCCTACACGGTAACGTTACCCATTTCAAAGCTCTTATGGTCCAAAGGCATTACTCAAATCAGCTGTGCACAAAAGTTTTTCATGTATTCGGTTCTGCGATATTAAAGACGAACCTGGTCGGGCACAGCAATTGTTGATCAACGAGTCAATGCAATTCGGCAAAGAATTAAGGAACGTCCGCTTATTTCAACCCGCAGTGTTGCTACGGATTTAAGTACTATATAGAAAACGCTTTCAAACCATTTTTAAGAGGTTGAGTACCGGAAGTATGCTCACATACACGAACTAAAGGCGAAACTTCTTTTTGAACAAATTTTTTAGCGAATCATCGCAACTGAAAAGCTGCAATCCTGGTCACTGGGCGAAGCTGCACAATATGTGATAAAGCTTGGCCTGTTTCTATCTAACTCTGCGTTCAGCATCAAGTCAGATGCTGAAATTACGCTCATTACAAAGCAAAGTCCCAAGCATTGATAACTAATCTAAGCCACGTCCTTCCATCACGGTACTGTCAAACCATACACATAGTATAATGACTCACCCAAAATTCAAAGAGTTTGGCTGAGAAGTTTTAATAGTCAAAGGCCCTCGAAGTCTTCCCTGTTGGGTCACCTTTTTTTTTTGGGCCCTTTGCAGAACTGTCTTGTTGAAATTGAGTTGCCTTCAAACAATTCCTGCAAAAATCATTTGATTCAGTTTCTCATCCCCAAAAAAAAAATTAAAAGTCCTATAGCGATAGTATAACAATTTCGCTTATCGATCAAAATGACGCATATTTGGTTTAATAAAAACAAATGAAGATTGAATTTCGGTGAAAAACGCCACGAAGTTTTTCCCAAAAGAAAAACTAAAATGCAAAAGTTATAAAATTCATAAGTAGGCGCTTGAATAAATTTCTTTATGTCTTTTTTCTAAGTAAACAAAATATAAAATATGAGCCCGATATGTTCTTAATAATGTAAACCACAACATTATTGTTTACATCATAAAAAAAGTGAAAGAAAACTCCGCTCGTTTTAAGACGAATCTTGAGTATCCATCATCTTAAGAAAATATCATATTTTAGGAAGAGAGTATTTATTAATGTTGTGTAGGCAAGGAAGCGCGACTGGAAGTATGTATATACAATTTAATGACTAACTTAGTAACGCAATCAATAATTTTTAACTTTTTCGTCCTGACAGCGAAGCTAAGTAGACGTCTTTCTTCTTCGCTACAATGGTATGCTTGACCCATTTACTAGTATTTTATAGGAACTAATTCAGATTAAATTTCTTTCTCAAAAAATACGATTTGCTCTTACAATAAATCCACTTCTTCCGAGAAAATATTATAAAAGGTTTATAGCGAATGCGGACTTAATCCACTGTCCACATGAAAAAGTTACTAAAGCAAAATAAAAATCTTCAACTTTTTTACTACTTCTTACTACAAAAGCTACTTTAGGTGGCATTTGCGGAATGCACGCGTTTAGTACTATGGAACAGTTTCGCTTCATATGAAAAGACGTTGTGTGGACTTTATGGAAGCTAGCTTTTATAATTTCTGTGTCGCTGAGTTGCAAACTACACCTGGCACGTATTTTTCTATTCATATTTGTATATATACGGTGTGCGTTTTCTTATTCCCCGAAAAATATTTATTTACTCAACAATACCTATTTTATCCCTCTCAAAGTCGTCTTTAGATATAATAAACTTGTGCCAACACTTTTTCTAATCCTCGAAGCACTTCTGACATGACCTTGAACTACCTCCAGCGACACAGTCTTCATCTCCTTAATTGGGACAAAAGTCGATCTTTCCGTAGATCATTTCAGTTTTTGGAACAGGAAAAAATCCTGGGATGGCACGGAGCCAAATCTGATTGGGATGGCTGTGACATGATTACAGTATTATTTTTGGGCAAAAAACTGCGAGCAGGCAATTACGTATGAGCGGACGCTTTATCATGATGCAACGTCTATTTCTATTTATTCAAAAATTTCGAGCGTTTTTTTTTTCGCTAAAGTGCCTTGTTTGCCATACGATCTTCGGGCAAAAGCTCACGATGCAGCAAGCCGATCTAATTGAAAAAGGCAGTAAGCAAAATGTTCACATTTGACCGCACTTGGCTTGGTTCTTCCTGGAATGATAGGCCTTTGGTTACGACGTCATAAGCAAACACCCATACGTCATCACCAGTTACGATCCGCAAAGTCAAGCCAATTTGAGTCACCGTTTAAATCATTTAAAAGCTTCCGCGCGATGCTCATGCGACGTCACGTCTTGATGGAAACTTAGCAATTTAGGAACAAATTTCTTTGCCTCTTGTTTTTGTGCCCACAACATCCAAAAAAAAAAAAAAAAATTGGCTGTGACTTAGGCCAACCTATACGCCGACATCGTCAGGAACTTTTCTAATGATAACTCGACTAACAATTCACTTCACTGCGTCCACGTTTTCATCGGTTGTTAACGTACTGAGGCGTCCAGGGCCGGCATCGTCATTAACAGCTTGTAATACTTATAAAAACAAACTCAAAAATCGACTGAACGTAGTTCACGAACTTTTGAAGTTCACACATACCTATATACATGTATATGTGTATATATTTATATATGTGTCCGTGGATGAGGTGCTCTATACGCGAAACACAGCAATGGTCAGAAGGAAGTTAGTTGGAAAAGAGAAAGAGTGACAGGAAAGGCCGCATCGTAGTGGGTAAGCGTGATGCCTTTATCGGCTGACCATTCAATTACTGCTGGTTACAATCCGATATGTTCTACCGCGGCTTAGTAGTCGCGATCAGTCGATAAAGATCAATAACTAACGACCACTAGTCTTAACTATGATATAAATTTTTTTGGCTTTGGGTAAAAAAAAAAAAATGATAGGCTTTTTTGATATTCGAACATCAACATAAATATTTTGCTTTGTTAAATATTTTCCCAGTAAATCAAGCAAATTGTTAGTAAAAGTATTATAACGAATCAGAGAAACTGCGAAAGCAGATTTTTACTAAGAATTTTTTTACAAACATCTTACATAGATACTTTTTCATGGAATTCCAGATATCCAGGTATCGGCCAGAGTTGACTCGTTAGTGACGACGCAAATTCAAAAAGTTAATTACTTTGGTGTTTATCTATAAAAATTTTTGCGATTTATATGTAAACAACGACGAAGAAGGATTAATAAGATTGAGGAAGAGCTAACTAAATATAACGTGGACCACAAGTGGTGTAGGGTACAAAGATAATGAATCCAATTCCATCTCAATATCTATTTACGTTGCAAAGATAATAACAAAATTAATATATTTGTTTATTATATTGCATGTGCACCGCACCGTTGAAATCGTAATTTTGAAAGTAAGGATCACATCATAAATATATCAAAATTCCATAAATGTGAAATTTAAAGGAAAGTGTATTAAATTTTATTTACGTTTTTTTCAAAAGACTAAAATTCTAATGAAAAAACTAATGTCGCTGCTCGCTCGATATGTTATGCTTTCTACTTTCATTATGTTAATGTAAACTTAGATGCAATTGATCATAAATATGTCAAAATACTATGTGTATGGGTATGCGCCGCATATTCTTCCTCACATTGCATTAAACCAAGCTAGCACCTCGTTACTGGTCAGACTCAAGGGATTTCAAAAAAATAAATGTTTTTCACATAAGGACAATGACTTTGCAACAAGTGCTTAAGATCCAATTACGTATGATATTATGCTTGTGTGAGACAAATGAATCAAATTTTTTTCATTTTTTTTTTTTTTGTTTTTTTTTTACGAACCAAAAAACACTTGAAATATTTTCTTTAAATATATCGACAAAAAAAAAAAGTCAATCAATAAATTTATTAAAATAAAAAAAAGTAACAAGTAAGAATACTGTAGTGAGACACGGCCCAGCATTAAATACCCTACACCAATTTGATTAATATTGTTACTCATACAGTAAGCTTTTTAAGATAAGGACTTATGTTTGTTTTTTGTGGTCAAAACAGTGGTCCGATCCGAACCATTTTCAATAGTTTTCATCCTTGGGCCAAAACTTGTCGGTCTACTGTATTTCATCAAAATATCTGAAATTTGCTATCTATAGGTTGAACAAAAGAATATAAGACAGACGGATGGACAGAGGGAAAGATAAGCTTACATCGGTTCAGAATGTAATATTGAATCGATCGGTACAATAAAAGCTGGGCCTATTTCAAGTCCTTCTAGGCGTTGGCTACATCCACACCAAACTTAGTACACCATTGTGCCACAAGTGGTATATGGTATAATGTATATAAACAACAAATTTGCTGAAAATATCGTAAAAATCGCAACCTGTGGATTGAACATAAGTACACAAGACGGACAATCAAACTTAGAATGATTAAAAAAATGGTTCCATACATTTTGTCTTTTTGTGTGAAAATTAGAATCAAAAATATTTTAATTCGTTGTCTCGAGATCACCGTTTGGCATAACGGAAATAAAAATCCGTAGATCTTTTCTAAAAAGGTTGGAGATCGCAAAACAATTACATGCACATGTCATTGTATAGCTGGCTGCTTAGACAATAATGGGGGATCACTTCCTATTCCCCGCGCAGAAAGGCTTGTGAAGACAAAAGGACAATCGAAACTTTCTTACTGGACGGGCTGATGTTATGCCCTGAGCTATTCTACGCTCTGCCCTACCTACGGTCTCCTTTGGCACATAATTCTTTGCGGGAAAGCCAATTCGGGTGTTGCATACATTCACACAAACTTTACATGCCCTTGTAACTTAAGTGGTGTGAAGTATGAAAGAGAATCTGAAGATATTCTAATCTTAAGTCTGTGTGCGTGAAACGTCATTACTAATACATTCGCGATTAAAATAAAGACTTCGTTTTAATATCTACTAGTTAAAGATGGATTTTTTCTTCATTAGTTTGTGTTTTCGAATCGATGCGATCGCGATAAACGATATAACCGCTAATAAGCTGCGAAACTGTAAGATATCATTAGCTATGTACAGTGACTCTCATTAGTCACTTTTTAAACCTAGTCTATTGTTCAAACATACAAATTTTTTTTAGTATATTGTATTAACAGATAAAAATATAAAAAAACAGACAAAACATTATTACAATAAACAAGAAAATTAAATAACTTCAACAACTCGACGAAGCAACGTAACGTCATTAATGTTGGGATCTTTTCATATAAACAAGGATAAGAGGATAAAAAATAGCATTTTATTAAAAATTAATATTCGGCAGGATATCCTTTTTGCTTAATAACTTACTTTAAGCGTTTTGAGATATTTTGTATAATTTTTCTTGTATAGGAAATAAGGACCTCATCCCAATCATCTTGTGGTCTATCTTTCACACCTTGGACGCAAGAGATTGAGTGTTTTCGCGTACGCGTGTTTCATTCATCCCACATATTTTAAGGATTGGGGAAGAGGGTGAAGCACTTTAGAGTGGTTCCATAAGAGCCATTCCTGAATTAAGCGGAATTTACCCTTGAGGTTGTTATCTTGCTAGAACATCAAGCTTGTCCGCTTTTTCTTTTAAATTCCTCTTCCGTATCCTTAAAAAAAAACTGCTTGTTTCCAATGCTAGCCATAAACATAAATTTTCCGATTCCATTGGCCCATACGTACATACCAAACTATAACTTACAAATAAATTATGTATAGCACATTACTCAATAAGTTCGTAAGCAAATATAGAGATATACTTTTATGTGCACATACTGACGATGATGGCTAGACAGAAGTAGAGAATAGAAGCTGAGAAAGTGCAGAATGGGTGTCCCTGATCCGTAAATGTAATCTCTTTACGTTACTTTAACAACGACAAGGCAGCAATCGTCTCGCATTGGAAATGTTTTTAAGTAGCTTTTCACGGATCACTTTTAGCATTTGATTTTTATTTCCTTTTCTCTCTCTCTAGTCTTAAATAAATTAGGTAAGTTTTCAAAAGTTTAGTTATCTATGTTCCATTTTTTATTATTTTTATCGAAACTTTGCTACTTTAACTGTTTTACCAGGCATTTGAATTTTGACCCTAATGCATATTTTAATTCGAATTTTGTTTTTTTTTTTTTTTTTTTAAGACGATATCGCCAGCACATTGTTAACTATAACTAATTTTTGCCACATTTTCCACTTTGTTTTTTTTTTTCTTTTTCTTTAAGTAAGAATTCCTTGACATAAACAAAATTCAAACTAAGAAAATTAACATAATTAAGGCTTCCTTTCTTCAATCTTAGTATGAGAAAAAAAAAACATTACAACCACATAATGTCATTACGTTTAAGAAATAAACACAAATATTTTTTCGTCTTACGATGTGTAATTAATAACGGCACGTGTGTATTTATAGCTTGCATATTTTCCAAACAAAAACAAGCATAAAAGCAAAAAAAATTTTAAAAAGAAATGGAAAAACATATTGTAAGCGACCATTGATTACCTGACGATTAAGGACCGAAGTAAACAAAGTTGTTTACGTATTTCATGTTTGTTAGCGAAAAGCATAATTGATGGGAATTTTTTTTTTTTTCCTTTTTTTCGGTATCTATTGTATGCTCCCTCAAGAGTAATTTAATTTCGTCATAGTGTCTCAGCTATAATGTTTATTATACTACTACTACTACTACTACTACTCTACTCGGGTTAGAGGGTATATTAACTTTGTTGGGAAGTAGGTAACATTCAGAAGAAACTAACGCTTAAAATAGCTTTTGTAATATTGATCGATATAGAATTACTTTTTGAATCCACCTAAGCTTGTCTCTCTGTCAATGTCTAAGCATGATGTCTGCCATGTGTAATTGCGTTCAATCTACCTGAAATTTGATACACCGATGTGTTTTGCTACGAGGACAAGCTCTATTGAAAATGTTTCCAATAAGATCACATTGTCCGCCACTGCCCGCGTAAAACCTTATTTTGAAAAGTCGAAAAAAATGGCTGAGTAACAATATTTCGGCAATCTAAAACACGTAAGAACATTGTAGTCAGACAAGTCGCCGACTACTAAATACCCTACATCATATTGTCTAACAAAATTCTTATTTTTATACGAAATCGATGTTATGGGTCAATTTTCATCACCACATATTAAAACGTAGACTTTTCTCCTACAAAAAGGATCAATTTACGTGAAAATCCTTATTAGATTAGGATCCAAACTATAGGCCGGGATTGTCCAAACTTGGTACAGTTCATTTTTTATGTTAAATTACTAGTGCGATGTAACTTTCATCATCATCAAGGTCTGAAAATGAACTTCAGTTTTCGTGATATAAGAGAGGGGCTAAAAATTGCCACAGTCGGTCCAAAGTTTTCATACGAATTTAGAATGCAGAAATACTACGGTTTAACCATTTTTACGGAGAAATTTGCAATATTTTCCATATAACGACTTTTTAAAACAATGACTTATATGAGGAGTTGACGAAAGTGCCAACGGATACAAAATATTTTCAATGGCGTTCCTCCTTGAATGAAAACACATCAGTGCAGCAAATTTGATCAAAATACCTCAAGAATTGCGTCCTATAGGTTGAACACAAATTTACATGGGCAGATGGACGGACAGGTTAAGATCAATTCAGAAAATGATAAGAAAAGGTGGGTTTATCTTAAGTCCTTCTGTGAGTTACATGCGTCCACATAAACTTAGCATACTCTGCACTACAAGTGGTGTAACAGCTTGACAAAATTTGAGGCACATTAGTCAGTTTTTCGGCACCACTGCACCTATGTCTTACCAGTAAGACCTTTAGTAGGAATATTTAATACTCTGCGATGAAAATTAGTTCATGGTAGAAATGTAGCTTAAAAGTTGACCCTAAGAAGTTTGGATCACATAGGTTCATTTTTTAGACACAAAAAAAAAAAATGAAAAGCGAACGCTTATACACCAGCAGTGTCTAATTTGTGGTTTCTTTTCGTTTTGGGTATCCTATGAGAACTGTGCTTTTCCCCACAAAGAGAAAAAATGAAAATAAAATCGACTTTTCGAAGAGAAATAGTGGTTGCATCCCCATTCATAATAAGTACAGTGTGATCAGTATAAATCTTTGCGAATAATGAATGATCGAGCCGAAATGTGGTAGTAGTGATGATATAGACCTCGTAATAAAAGGAGGAGAAGAGTAGGAAAAGCTCAACACTTTAGAGGAAACATAGGCAACGTTATTTGTTGAATTTCTCAACCACCTTGGGTACAGTCGTTCTAAAGAACTGTTTCGCACAGGTAGAGCAGCCCGATTCTCAGGAACATTACAGAGATGTCACGCGTCACAAAGCGTATTTCTTTTTGTGTTATTCATGATTTATAACAAAATTGATATTGGATTGAGTTCCATTGGTCCAGAATATTATAATTAAGTCAAAGTTATCAAGGCAATGACAATATGTCACTGAAACTCTTATGAGCAATGACCGTCACTCATCCCGTAGACTTATAGGTAGTCGCAAAGTTAAAAAAGATACGGTAACAACGTTGCTTTCTCTTAAGACCAATGGCCAATGCTCACCTCGTAGACTTATAGGTATTCGCAAAGTTAAAAAGCAATAATAAGAACACAGCGTTGTTTTCTCCTATGACCAATGACCAACACTCATCCCGTAGACTTATAAGTAGTCGCAAGCTTAAAAAAGCAAAGCCAAGAAAACAGGGTTGCTTTTTTTAAAACCATGATTCGCTCCGTAGACGTACAGGTAGTCGTAAAGTTAAAAAAGCAATGAAAAGAAAACAGCTTTGGTCTCTCTTATGACCAATGACTGTCATTCTTCCTTAGGGTCATAAGTAGTCGCTACGTTCAAAAAGCAATGATAAGAAAACAGCGTTGCTTTCTCTTATGACTAATGATCATCACTCGTCCCGTAGGCTTATAGTCGCAACATCGAAGGAACATCTGAAGTTGGAAAGCACTTTTCTGCGGAATTTAACAAATCCGTTTTATAACCAACTAATATCGGAATATATAAATATTGATTCAAAATTTGAAAATATCCTATAGCAAGTAAATGAATTACTTTATGACCACTTACGGATGACTATATCAAAACATATCCCTTATTCTTCATTCGCGAATTTGTGTTTTTTTTTTTTATATATTTTTTTACTACTGCTTTAATTCTTTTCACGAGTATCTCCCTCTCTCTCTCTCTCTCACACATTAAATTGATTGACTTAATTAGGAATTAATAAAACCTTTCCATAATTAAAAAAAAAAAAAAAAAAAAAACAAATTATAAAAAATGAAAATAAAAAAGAGGAAGAAAAACGATTTCAAAATGCAAGACTTTTTAAATACTTTGAAGATCAAATATAAATTATTTTGACAATCTATTAAATATTTTCGTCTTTCGAATACAATTTATTCTCTGTACACATATTTATGAGTGAATATAGAAAATAAATCGTCTTATCAGTGAAACCAAAATTCTTTGTTTTTGAAATGTCAACACAGTTCAAACAAAAAAAAAATAAAAAGAATAAGAATAAGAAAAAAAATGAAAAAAAGAAAACAATTATTTCGTAGACATAATATTGAAAAAGTATAACAAACCTACAAACATACGCTTATGCAAATACAGTTCTTTTTTTCTCTTTTCTTCTATATTTAATTAACTCATTTTTTTTTTTTTTTTATAAATTCATTTTTAGTAAAAATAAAAATTTACATATCAATTCTTTTTATACCCATCGCCGAAGGATGAGGGATATAATCATTTTATTAAAGTGTTTGCAACGTCCACAAGGAAGATTCAGAGATCCCACAAAGTATGTATATAGAACATAAGCATCAAAAAATGCCTGTCTGTCTGTCCGTCCGTTCATATGTGTGTCTGTCCGTCTGTATAATATATGTTCTGGACGTTTTTCTGGTCGCAAAAATGAAGCTATCAACTACAAACTTGGCAGCGCGATTGGAACTCCTTGCAGGCAGTTTGGCATTGCAAATGCTGCTGATTAAATCGGTCGAAAGACACGTCCACAGTACCACGTAAACTGAGTATACCTCTATTTTTCAAAGGAAAAAAAATTGTTTTTTTTTGCAGAAAAAAAATCGACCATGCCTACCCAATTTTTATTTTCAGTTCAAGCTGCCGTAAGGTATATAAATCTTTGGCTAGTTTCAAATTTGGAACGGACCTAAAGCTTAACCTGTCTGTTCCTCTATCCATCTAGCTGTTCTTCCAAGTGTGTAGTATCTGCCTTGGCGAAAATAAAAATATCGCCTACAAATTTGCAAAAGAATTTGGTAGTGAACCAAACTTTTCAAAGCACAGGCCTACAACGCCCACACACCTACGCGAAATAAAGCTTTCACTTAAAAAAAAAAGAAAAAAACAGTTGCGCCCACCTCCTTATCATAGAGCATGAAAATTATTTTTCCTTTTTGTTTTTAGGATAATTGTGATGGGTATAAAAGAACAGAGAAGACCGAATAGAATTTTTTTACTTGTTTGGTCTGACAAGTCAAACCATTTTTATACTCTGCGCGGTTTGTGGTACAACTGTACAATGAGTAGAAGTAGTTCCACTATTTATTATACTGATCGATACGAAATCACCCCAGAATCACTTTGGAAATCGATCTAAGGTTTCCTGGCGGTTTGTCCACATTTCCGTCGGTCCATCTTGCTTTCGTGTATTCATCCTCGCAATTGTCATTGTCATTGACCGAGATGTCTTGCCCCAAGGACGAATGTTATTAAAAATGCTTCAGCACTTTTTTCACCCACTTCCCATGTAACATATTATTTTGGAAATTCGTTGTATGAGTAACTGCATTAAGCATATTGGTTTAAGGCATTTAATGGTGCGCCATGACCCACTAAAGTGTTTTCATTTGTTTAATGGATCTTTTTACACCTATTATCGAAGCTTGCAGCATAGCAATAGCACTGCATAAAAAAAATAAACTGAATTTCATTTAAACTTGGCGAGTACTATGACATCCTGAAATGATATTTTGCTTATGGAGTATGCAGTATTGTCCTTGAGTTTTATATCAATGTATTCAACAAATTTTTAAAGAGTTACCTGTTTTTGTAATCATACAGGAGTGAGTTTTTTTCAATTTTGGGAAACAAAGACGGCTTTGACTACCAGGACGTTATAAAACGCATCGTTGCGTTAGATAAAACTTGAATCTGTGCAGACGATCCGAAAACAACCGCACTTATGCGAGAATAACGTGCAAAAGGCGAATCAAGAGCAGGAAAAGCTGCTTCAAAGTCCTCCCAAAGTGCTGTTCATGTCGACCACGTTTTCTTCGATTATCACGGTATTGTTCATTATGAATTTTCTCCGCTTGTCAGATCCCATAACTATTATTGAATTGAAAAATCTACCGCACTTAAGTTTTGAGAATCCACGACCATTGACTTGTTAGTCGACGTCTTTAGCCTATTCAGCCAGTCAGGCGGATAGGGCATAAAATTGGTTTCATTTTATAAACAAATTAATCTTATGGCACCCTACACCACTTTTAGTACAGGGTAGATTAAATTTACGTGGACCTATGCAACACGCAGAAGGCCTTAAGATAGGGCTTAAGAAGCCTGTCTGTCCATCTGTCCAACTGATATCTGCCCGCCTAATGTCTCTTCTCTATCTAAAGGTCGCAAATTTTGGAGATATCTTTATCAAATTTGGCACACAAACGTACTTTAACCCAAGGACGAAAGCTATTGAAAACGTTTCAGATCAATTCACTTTTTCGATGACTCCTCATAGAACGCCTTACTTTGAAAAGTCCTTATAAGGAATAAAATTTCAATTTTCAAAATATGTCGACAGAGGTGGCTAAGGAATAGCATTTCAACGTTCTAAATTGACCGGTCAAAGCAAATTTTTTGAACCCCCTTTAACATAACTAAAACTAAAGTTCATATGACAAAAAGATCTAATTTTCAATGCTTCCTAATGAAAATCAGATTGTAATAGTAATTTAAGCTACAAATTTAACTGCATCAAATTTGGACTATCCCAACCTATTTTTTAGGTCCTACCCTAATAAGGATTTTACACAAATATTGTTTCTTTGTAATGAAAATTGACCCATAATAGTAATTTCAAATAAAAAAAAAGAATTATGTTAGACAATTTTGTGTAGGGTATTTAATACTTGACCGACTATAATGTTCTAACTTGTTTTTTGATAATATTAACTTTTTCTAAAAGGCAAAAGCCAAAAGAAAGTTCAGTAAAGCTTATATATAGTTGATTGTAGTGGTCTGGCTGTCTGCTCTTCCACACATCTTTCTATTATGATTTTCAACAATTCATTAATTAAAGAAAAATTTCTATCTTTTCGGTAATTGTAAGGGAGTTCATGGAACGTTTTGATGTATTTTCAAACTTAGTCCAGTCCGCGGAATAAGGAACAACTTCGTTTATTCGACTGCGATCGAATTTTTTATACCCATCATCATTATATTAAAAAGTCCTAAAAAAAGCGAAAGGAACAACATTTCCATACCCTACAAAGTTGGGTGAACATGGCTGATTTTTTCTTTTTTTGTAGCTTAAAAGTTGTTGAAGTTTATATAGCGCGTCTGAAGCACATGTCTTCATTTTTGCGTCCACAATTACGTTTGCCACAGCAATGAACAGGCAGGTGAACAGACGGACGGACAAATATATCTAGAACGGTTTGCATTTGACAATAATCAATAATGTGAAGGCTTTATAGGGTCTCCAAGCAATGAACAGGCAGGTGAACAGACGGACGGACAAATATATCTAGAACGGTTAGCATTTGACAATAATCTATAATATGAAGGCTGTGTAGCGTCTCTGAAGCTTCTTTCCGGGTTCTGCAATTTTTTCCACCTTCGTACAGACGCTGCAGATCTACCCATAGAATAACATATAAATGCAAATTTTTATTGTTTTATCTGTTGTGGTTTATAAGTAAAAACGTAAAAGTCCAATTTTTTTTTTTTTTGTTAGTTTTGTAAACAGAGCTGGTCTGCGGTGGTGAGCTTAGAACAATTTTTTCCCATTCTCAATATCAACTTGTGTGCAAGAATTTTCAATGGAGAGTGTTTACCATAAACATTATACAGGCAGGCAGACAGACACATAGAGAGAGAGAGAGAGAGATAGACGCAGATGCTTAAAATGGTTTAGAATTTGATGCTGATCACCAAGACATATACCTTGCAACGTTTCTGAAGCTTCCTTCTCGGCAATGCAAAGGTTTTGACAATATTAATATAGTGCGCATCCTTCAGTGACATGGGCATAAAAGTCGCTTCCATTGTGGAGATCAATTTCGAGACCAAGTATAAGAGCGAGTTATGTATAAAGGTGGACAACAGAAAGACAGATTGTGGTTGAATCCATTCTGGAAGTCGTGCGGAACATACCGATGATATGGGTTTAGAGAACGATCTTATCTAGAACAAGATCGCTACGACAATCCAAATGGATTTAGTAACCCCTGTCTGTCTGCTGTATATATATTTGCATATTCTATGTAAAGGGGAACCGCAGTCAGAATTTCCATGAATTACAAATATTTGCTAAACCCTGTATAAACTTTCTAGCAGTGGATATCGAAATTCTCTTTGCATTCTGCTCAACAATCCAATAATGAATTTCTGAATAAATAAACAAAGCAGTTGTCTCAATAAGATATTCGCGTCGTCAACGTCATTTGGAAAATGTCGGCTCAAAATTTGTGAATTTTGCTTACGCGAAAACCTATGCCTACGACTAATAAATACAACTCTGTTACTTGTTATACCCTACATCACTTGTGGTACAAAAGCACCAAGGTGCGAAAATATGCAGCCCCCAGAAGAAAGTGAGTGATCTGTCCATCTGTCCGTGTTGCTCTCTTGTGTTCAGCCTAGACCAAATTTTCGTTATACCGATTAATTCAGAATCATTTTCTAAGATAAACGTGTCTGTTCCTCCGTCCGTGCGTCTTCCTTGTTTCCTTGTATTCCTCCTCCAGTTCGCTCTTATCAAGATATATTCGTGAAATATGATATGCCAAGATATCTTGTGCCAACGATGAACGCTATCGAAAATGCTTCGGATCGGGCAAGTTTTTCGAACAATTTCCATAAAACATTCTATGTTGAAAAATCATTACACGAATACCGACATAAAGTGAAGGGGTGTAGGGTATTTAATGATGGGCCGTGTCCGTTTTTACTTGTTTTTCTTTTGAGCGATTAATTGACGTGACAGGATTTCAAGCATCAAATTATAAAAAAACACAAATTCCATAAATTAAAAGCATTTTAAACGTTGTTTAATGCCTTCGAATGGGGAAAAACATTTTATATATAGTGCTGTACTTGTTGTAGCTGATTTCAGTTTTCATGGTCATTTAATGCACACATGCACACGCACAAACGTGCGCATACGAAATACCCATATAGCTGCGCACTTCAAATACCGTCCGTCGTTCGTTGCTGCAAAATTTGTTTTTCATTTTATATTCGAATATAGGAAAAAACATTTTCATCGATTTACTGAAACTGAAAAACATAATTTGTAATAAAGAAAAACTCATTGACCGATGTATTCATTTGTCCTCTTTTCTCAAACATTTGTGCTGCATGCATGCATTCATGCATGTTGTTTAGTAAAACTTTTAACTAAATTGTAATTAAACGAAAATATGAATCGCTTTCTATTGGATTAAAGCGCACTTTGGCGCGACTCAGACAAATGCGCATTTTTTTTTTTTTTTTTTTTTTTTGTTTGTATTCATTATTATAAAAACAATGCATTATTGAGAAAAATCATAAAAATTTTTCACTTTAAAAAGGAAAATTAATCCGTTGCAATTTTTATGGGATTTTTATGTTTTTGAAATCAATTTCAATGCATTGTTTAGACAGTAAAAACGAGCTGAGACCATTAGTTTAATGTTGGCGACAACACATTTTATTTGTACATTTTTTATGATTTCAATTTATGTTATGTTTAATGTACGCAAGCGAATAGTTAATTAATATCAATCATATTGCGTTCAATATCGCGAGCATTATTGTTAACTAATTCGTAGAAATTCATTAGCATTTGGCTCGAGCAGGTAGCAAAAACAATCAAATGGATTAGAACTCGTTTAGAACGAGAGATGATGCATGCGAAAGGGTAACCCAGTAAGATAAGTAGTACTATGAACTAGTTACGCTATTAGTTCAGTAACACAGTAACCTATATCTTTACTTATCGGATAATGCAGTAAGTTATAATAAATTATTGTAACCTTTTAAGCTACATTAGTAGTTGAATGTAAGTAGTAGTGCGGCTTAGGCACTACAATCAATTTTATTACACTTCTAGTTGAAAGTAAGCTGAAATACTGCTGCGTTCGAGAAATAATAGTAAGCTTTTAAG
>NW_023998457.1:2550183-2588997 GCF_014805625.2 Glossina fuscipes
ATGGAATTACTGTGAAAAAATCATCATTTACATAACTGCTTGTATAGAAAGAAGTAAACATGTTTGTGAAAAACATGACCTTCTTTGTCTACTTTATGGTGTATGTGTTATGTCTTAAGAAGGCAAAGCCAGTGCTCAGTGCTAAGTACTCAGTGACTAAGGAATGAGTCATAAATGCATTAGTCGCTGATCGACGGACTACTCTGGCTGCCATCTTTAAAGTATTATCTGCTTTATTATGCTCTTACATAAAAGTAAGTCTCTGAACGATTAACATTTGTGTCCAATTGAATAAAAATAAAAGAAAAACCCAACATTTTTATTTCTTTATTACACTTCGTTAATAAATAGCGTACTGCACTAGCATACACTTATTATTATTATTATTATTATTTTGAACAGTTTGTCATGGTATAGCCCACAGTTTATTATTATTATGTTTACGTTCCTGTGTCTCTATGGCTATGGCAATGGGATAACGTAAGACAAGCTAAACTAAACTAAAAGTAAAGAAATTTATATATTTTCTATTAAATAAAAACAAAGTGAATTGTACTTGCTCATAACTATGGATAGACATACATACATACATACGTATTATATTTGAAATAGAAATTTTAAAAATTCCCTTTTTTTTCTTTTTTGTTTTGTTTTGTTTTTTGAATTGTGAACATAATAATATGAAGTTAGCATGACGATCAACGAACTCGATCGTTGCTGTTCTCTCGTTGTTGAAATGAACAAAAAAAAAAAAAAGAGAAAAACAAAAAACAATAACAATACGATTGAAACCGCACGAACTATGTATGCCTTAGTCTTCATCGGTATACGCTGTCCTCAAATATATGTAATTTCAGTTACCAACAACCATTTTTATTTTTGTTCCATTTACGCGATCATTAATATAAAACATGCTTATAACTGTATATAAGTATTTCGTTTCATTTATTATGCGAAACACACCATAATTTTCTTCATATTTTTTTTTTTTTTTTTTTTAAATTTTCTACACCAATTTGTAGACATACACACGTACATACATGCAGATACACATCTATATATACATATATGTATATATATAAACCTATATATATATATATATATATATGTGTGTGTGTGTGTGTGTGTGTATATACACGTATGTATGTATGTTTGTATATACATTTGTGCGGGTATAAATATTTAATAAAAATTATATGTGCATTCATGTGCACTCCTTCGCAGTAGTATGCATGCAAATACGGACTCAGGCTTGAATCGAGGAGACCTAGTCTAACGAGTTCGTTTCTTATCAGCTAAAGAAATGAAAACAAATATTTCAAACTATTTGCATTCACTTTAAAACGAATTTTGAATACTCAACAACTGCCTTGTCAAAGGTAATATCACAGAGAATCCCGCCCATATCGTCCGTGAAAGTAAATCATTTTCAAGTCCTGTCATAGATTTTTATGATTTGATTAGTAAAACTTTTTTTAAAACTTAAGAAAGATATTCTTAAGGATTTGCGGAAGCACCTCCCCCGCTCCCATAAGTAACCACAAAAATTTAATTTGTTATTTGAACAGAATTTGTTTCACTTAAATATGACTCAGCTGTATCTCTGCTTGCATTTCTTAAATCTTTATATGTTATCTGCTTAAGCAGGACCTTGTTTTCCAGCTTTTAACTGCACTTTTTTCCACAATTTTCCACAGTACATTTTCTTGTAAGTAGTTTCGACTCAACGGTATTTGATTATTCTACAATGAACAGCAAATGAAAATCTAAAATTTTGTGCCCTTCATTACAAAAGACCTTTCAAGTTGCGATATGAATTGCTTGTATAGTGCACTATATAACGTCATACAACGCTTTATGTAGCTTTCGTATCCATATTGAATGAACGAAATAATTTTTAAAAGTTAAACAATCCAAAGTTCGCTACCAAAGACAGTACATTAGATTAGCCAAGTGTTTGTTAGGGATAGAAGTACATACAACTGTCTCCCTAAAAGTATCGTAGTATTCAAGATGGAGGAGAAAATGATTTAATCACATTTATCTTTTAGCGGCCTTTTGTTAAGCTTTTCGAAATCAATCTTACGAGATCTCTGTACCATCCAATCAAGCGGAAAAGCTAACAATGTTCGTTCATAGATACGTCTACATTTATCACAAGGATCTTATCAACTAAACCATTTTATAGATTTTCCTACACTAAGCAAAAAATTTGATGGTAATGAGTGTATTCAATAAAAAATACAGTATATACCAAATGAAAAAACATTAAATAATATAAAAAATATTTCCTATCTTTTCTAAAATTAGAATTTCAAAACTTTTTTAAAGTAACGAAAATAGGAAAAACCAAGAAATTCAAAATTTGCCTAAACCTACTAAAAATCTGTATAAAAACGCAATACGTGGAGAGAGATCTTTTTCGTTAGTAATCAGTTGGAAAGTGTCGAATATCATTTATTACATCATATAATATTATTACATATGGTATCGCATATTAAATTTTTTTATACAATTTCCTATAAGACGCAAATTTCAATTATCATATAATAACATCATAAAATATATCATATATTATACAATATAATATCATATAATAATATCATATATTGCATTATATATTATATCATATAACAATATCATATATTACATTATATATTATATCATATTATAAAATATATCATATGCTCTAGTGTATAATATCATATAATACCATTATATAATAATTTCATATAATAACATCATATATTACATTATGTATTATATATTATATCATCTACCATATATCATATTAACTGACAATCTCGAGCATATTTGCATAGTGAAACCCCTTGAAATACATCTATCCATTTTGAAGGCCTAACCTTGCCACAAAACTACCAAAAAGCTGAATATGTTCAAATAGATTAAGATATGATAGAGTTCGGAGTTTGCAGAAAATGTACCCCTTTCTCGAATTTAGCAAAAGAAACTTGAAAATTTTTAAAAACAAATCAAAGATAAACAAATCTGGAATAATAATAATTGACGGGATCGCCGCATAGTAAGCCTTGTGAGATCTATTTCTTGCTGTTACCAATGATCCGATAAGATTTTTAAAATTTTCTTCTTTTAATTATTCAATGGTTATTATACCATCGGTGGTACGAGCAAATGCAAACTTTATAAACAGCGGGAAAATGACTTTATAACCGCACAAGTTAAGCTTCTTGTATATGAATGTTATGCCGAAACTACATAAGTGTTCACATAACATTTCAATATAACTTGATTTGATTCGACTTTGTGTTGTTATGTGTACTTGTTCATAATAATAATAAAAATAAATATAAAAAAAAATATAAAAAAGAAAAAAAAAGAACAAGAAAACAAACCATATATAAAGCATGACGCCCATTATATACAATACAAGCTGTCGTCTATACTTCCTGTCAAAGTTCGCGAATTTATATTGAAATTTATATGCATATATATGTATTTACGTATATATTACGTATATTTGTATTTATATATGTACATACATATATATGTATAAATAAACATATATATATATATATATATATATACATATATTTATTTATTTATTTTTACTCATATACATATATACGTAAATATAGGTATATATATATATGATTTGCTTGTGCTTCATTCCCTAGAAAACACTTGTTTTTGTTCAACTAAGTAATAAAAATAAAAATAATAATAATATATATATATATATATATATATAAAGGAAAAATAAAATATTATAAATTATTAAAAAATTCCATCGAAGTTGCGAATGAAAAAAATTAATTCAAAAGGCCGCTGTGTTCGTCTTAAACTCTACTATTATTACTATTTAAAACAATCTGCCATAAGCAATACCAAGGCCTAAGAGCAATTTTTATTTTGTTAGAAATTTTTTATTAGTAAAAATAAAAGCAAAAAATGCGGCTTCAATTTTCGGTATTGTAGTCAGCTCCAGACACATTTCATATATGCCTTGTTGCGTTACCGCAAGAGTATATCCGATTTGTCAAATTTTAACTTTCTTAATTTTTCGCATCTTTGAAGAGTCAAAGGTGATCGAAGATAGCCTTTAGTTTAGCTAAATTCATATCCGCCAGGCTAGTAAGGAAAAAAAGCCTTTAGAAGATGTCGAATCTAAATTTCTAGCAATCATAAAATAAAAATTTTTTTATGCCGAACACATATATATCCTCCGTCGTCTTCGTATAAAAACAAGCAAGAACATTATAGTCAGGCAAGGCCGACCACTAAATACCCTACTTCACTTTACCTAATAATGCTATTTATCTCCTGTCGTCTGTATATAAAAACAAGTAAGAACATTATAGTCAGGCAAGGCCGGCTATTAGATGCGCTACGTCACTTCATGTAATGCTGTTATTCACCCGTTTTAGTTATAATAAACCAAAAATTTTCATTGCAAAGGCATAATTTTCATGGAAGTCCGCATAATGGAAAGGGCCAAAATTATATCACAGCAAACTTAAAAGTCAGAAATTAGACTTCCTCTCTCTGTCTCTCTATACGTGGGCTAGCTTTTCATGATAAACCTTATGTATGTTTTCGTCCATAAAATAGACCTTTGTGACCCGAATTTTAAGTTTTTTACTATATCGCCACTGCGGATCGGTTTTCATTATAGAATATTAAAAATTAAATCTTTCTCTAAAGGGGTTCATGGAAAATCTTATACGGAGCGAGGTCCAAGAAGTAAACCGATATGATTCATATTTGGTCCAGTTCAGTTCTATTATGAATAAATTTACTGTTATGAATACTGTCAACTTGCTGTTATGAATAAATGTTCATCATAACAAAACATTAACAATCAGATTTTTTCGACATATAAGGGGTTACATTTCTTGCGCATCTTTACAGGCGATGGTATCCTAAAAATACAGCTAACTGATCCAAATTCGGTAAGAATGGTTCTTTTGTCAATTTTCGATGAGAAATATTGAAAATTATACCATATTGCTATATAAAGGTTTTGTGTGCATAGCATAAAGCTTATATAAGAGGGCGTTCAAAAAATGTCCCCAGCAGCATCAAGTTTTTTCATACCAATTTAGAATATCAAACTAGTGTTACTTAGGGAATTTTGCGGAAAAATATTTAGAAAAAGCAATTTTTTTCCATATAACAAGTTTTCAAAATAGGATATTATGTGGGGAGTGGTCGAAAAAGTCGGCCGACTCGAACCAATTTTAATTGCGTTCGTCCTTGGATCAAATCATATCAGTGTATCAAATTTTATCAAAATAACTCACAAATTGCGATCGGCATGTTAAAGACACAAAACACATGGACGGACAGACAGACGGATATAATAAAAAGTGATTGTCATACACGGGCCCACAAACTCAATATACATTCGTACAACAATTGGTGTGCCGTGTAATTAGACTAAATAGGTAGACTATTACTATGAAAAATAACGAGAAAAAAGTACTGTGTCATCGTAGTACGAAACAGCTTATAATATATATATTTAACGGTGAAGATAAGAAAAAATCTTTCTACGTTAATTTTTTAGAAAATAATTTATTAATAAGGAAAAGTTTATGAAGAAAACCAAAACATTTTACTTTTAGTTTACAATTTAATCGGCGGATAAACAAAACATAGCTTAACTTATTAGAAAATAAATTCGAAAAATTTTTATTGTCTCAACCTCTGACAGAACAATAAACTCAAATAAATTTCAATTCTGTTCTAAGACTTTTTACTATCTCGCCATCAAAAAATGCGCCAAATAGTTCAGTGACAACATTTCCTTGTTAAAGTTTTACAGTTTCATCTATTGGCAGCCTTAATAGGGAAAAATGAGAAGTTTGGACAAACCATAGATTAAGCATTGGTCACAACGGTGACATGTTCCATAGTAGACACACGAAACCTTGTCGAATTACTAGCAACAGGTATTCTGGCATACAGTACTTTGGCTATTTGGCTCCGTTATTTTTTTATGCGTTTTACACAACGGCCCTCGTAAAGAAGGTTTAAACGAACTAACTATTAAGATGGATAGCAAAAATCCTCAGACAAAATTACTTGCTTTATTTTAATAGTTATAACCAAGGTTTAATCGAACTAACTATAAATATGGGCAACAAAAATTCATGATTTCTTTCCGATTCTCTTAGTCCAAATGAAGTAACTTTTTCTCGTTCATAATCTAGCTTCTAGGAGCAATCTTTTCACACTTCGATTAAGTAGATTCGATTACGATTTCAATTTTCCGCTTGTACGATTTTTTAACGCTTCAATCGCGATAATATTGCGTCTGACATTGACACTACAGTTTTCTCGTTGCGCTTGACCGAAAATAATGCACTTTGCGAAATACATCGTTTTGATGGGATTCATGGAACAAATTATAGGACGAAAATTGAGTCTTTATAGGCTTTTAATTGCTTCAAGCTTGTTTATCATCTCGGAATCGTCTTATGGAGCTCGGAATCGTCTTAGGATGGAAATTGAGCCTTTATAGGCTTTTAATTGCTTCAAGCTTGTTTATCGTTTCGGTATCGTCTCCGTAAATGTATCGAAATAGTTGATTGGCTGAATTGAAAATTGAGTCTGTAATTAACAAACGCCGATGGTTCTTAATAGAACAAAGCCTACGAAGAGTAGACTTGGTTTGAAAGTTTAAAATTTCTTAAAGAGCGAACAGCCGGAACACTCGGAACCTAAACAAAAAAAAACTTATGCCATTTTTATACCTACCACTGGTGAAATGTCAATTTATTTTGTTAAAACATTTACAACGCCCCGAAGAGACCCCACAAAGTATATAAATAACAATTCTAGATCAACACCAAATTGTACATCGATTTAAGAATGTCCGTCTTTCCGTCTGTGTAATGTCTGCACTTCATGTTTGTCAGAAGCGTTGTTGCAAACAAATTAGTACTTTTCCGCGATAGCCTCGCCTCTCTCCTTATCGAGAATGATTGTCCAGCCATATATAAGCGCCCAAGATTATTGAAGCAGAAATTGAATGGAAAAACATGTATAAATTGTCTTTAAACAGTCAAGTGATTTATAATGAGGTTAGATCTGATCTATTACTCTATTTTCGTCGCTTGAGTTCTGACAAACTACAGACAGTCTCTCAAATTTTGCACAGTGAAAATTCGCACATAAACTCGAAGTGCAGCTTTCCATTTTGGGCATTCTGCTTTTACAGGGAGAAGAGTGGGCGAAAAGACTTCTCTTAGTTTTCTTCGATTATTGTATTGTAGGGCATTAGTAATTCCTTTCACTGGGCCAAGCTGCTAATAGGAAATATTATGTGAGTCTTGGGCATCATTTGCAAGGCGCTATTTGCAAGAGGTTCCTCGCATTGTATTTTCGGTAGGCTAGCCTAGTAGAAACGAAGCACCACAAGGTTACATTTCCAGTACGAGAGATAACATTTTGCGCTTAACATGTAACCGAGCTATCAAGAATGCTCAGTCGGTAAAAGCATAATATTTACAGCAGCCACGTTTACCGAGCACACTCTATTCTTCTAAGATGATGGGTCAAAAATAAAAAAAAAAACAAATTCCTTAGAGTTTTTTATACCGTACACAACTTTCGATACACAGTATATTAAGTGCTGACATACATATATAATAGCCAGAAAGGCTTAAGACAGACCCGCCAATTTTATTACATCTAAGCTTGTATGTCCGTGTGTGTTCAATCTACAGTTCGCAATTTTTGACATATTTTTTAATGAGCGATATTGATAGACTTACATGTTTCGACCTAGGTACGAAAGCCCATTGACCATATAATGCCTTATTTTGAAAAAGATATTGCAATTTTCAAAATTTCTCAACAAAAGTCGTTGGATAATAGCGTTACGATGTTCTAAATTGATATGGAAAATTTGGTTCGGCTGGGACCACTTTTTGAACCCCCTCTCTTACAACAGTTCGAACGAAAGGTCGTAAAGCTTGAATATTACAAGAAGTGAGTAAACCTTTGCGTGTGATGGGAGGCAAATCGATCAAATAGGTTTGCTGGTGAAATCGGCCAACGATCGATTTGCGTATCGCGATATCGGGTAAACTCGTTCGTAATTTGAATATGCTACTCGATAACAGATAGATTTTTCCTTTGACAGTAGGAAAAATGCTCACTTTATTAACAGATATAAGCTCTTTACTCGTTACAGCATAGCGGACAGAATCCACAGTTGTCGAGTTTACTTGATCGAATTTACCGGATACCGGGAGCCATAAAACTGTGCCCAGAATGGATTGAAGGCATTGAACAGACCAGCCAACATGATTGACATCATTGGGATGAAACTATGATTGGATCATTGATTGGGCCATTGTTTCTTGCACTTATCTTACCGTCATTTCTTTGACGCATTATATCGTAAATTGACTAAAAAATTTCTTCATTTTCATGAATATGATTTCTATCCTCGTCTAATGTTTCCGTCTCCTCGACTGCCAGGGTTTCTCTGGCCAGTAATTGATCTGAACGGCAAAGTATTTGCCGTTGTATAATAAATGTTTTCTTTTTGAAATTTACTCGAGTATCTCGATGATGCTTACGAGCGCCGTAAGATCAATTATTTTTAACTAAATAATCATGAATTTTCTCTTCTTATTTGATATTATGCGTTTTTTTTTTTTTGATTTTTACAAAACGGAACACGTAATCAATTCATGATCAGCGATTTCTACATATACAAACTCATAAACATATGCATATTTATATAAAAATTTACACACATGTGGGTAAATATGTATGTAAATATATGCTTATTAAAGGGGCGTTAAACTTTTTTTTCATTTTTCATTTTTTAAAAATTATAGCTTATATGAGAATTTTTCAAATCCCTGATGGGCTATCTGGTGATGATCTCTTCATAATGATAGTCATGAGTATTGTAAATGTGAGTTTTTATATATATACATATATATGTATATTTTGTATAGCCAGCCTGTCGTTGTGTACGTGTTTTTAATATGTCAGGCTTAAGTAAACACAAATACCAGCAAATAAACTGAATTAAAGTAAAGAAATTTTCTTCACAGCACGCATTTTTAAGGCGTACACACTATTTATGAGCCATAAAATGACTACACTTTCGTTGAATTGTCGAAATTGTTTTACCCATTGATACGTAACTGAGCAGTAAGTCTTTATACGCCGACGCATGCACACGCTTTGGAAATCATATGATGAGCGCAAAAAAAAAAAAAAAAAACAAAAAATTCCAATAATCTTTCAAGAGGATGAAAAAAAAAGAAAGGTTTTTCCATATTCACGCGACGTATAGGAAGAATATTTTATTTAAACCGTTAGCAAAAATAACGGCAGCAAACGTATATAAAATTTTTCACTTCACATCAAATATTAACCGTACCACCAGCTGCGATACTGGTATTTACTGCATTGCACACACACACACACATACACACATACACAGGAACACGCACACTCAGGCATACACGCCTACGCTTAAGCTATTTTATTACATATGACAGACAGCTTACACGTGGACCCGCATAAACCATAAGCCAAATTCGAATCATGCTCAAGCAACGCTTTCGTTTAAGACACGCTTACACTAATTCAATTCATTCCGGGAAGTTTAGATCGGTAGACAAATCATTCGACCGCAACATGATGCGGTACAACGAATTCGTAACATTCGACTAAATAGTACGGTGCGTTCCCTCAAGTTTAGTTTATCAGCAGAATATAAACTTAAATTTTACTGCAGTATTTGTAACAAAATATATATATATATATATATATATTACATACATGCGTGTATATGTGTATGTGTGTTTCATGATTAAAACTTATCACAAAAATATAAGTAAATAATAATAAAAAATAAAAACAAAAAGACGAACATTCATATCAGTACCTTTGCAAAAAAAATTTACTCCTTATACACGCACACACACACACACACACACCCATATATATATATATATATATATCACGATGATTCAAACCAAGCCAAGCAGTCAGACAGCTAGCCAGCCAAGCAGCCAACCAGTCAGTCAACCAGTCAGCCAACCAGTCAGCCAATCGCATCAACAAATAATTAGTTACTCGGTTAACCATTAAACGAATCAATACCCATTGGCCATATAAGCCACAACTGTACTGATCTTGTAAATAACGAAATTAAATTTGCTGACCATTCTAACCATTCATTCATTCATTCATAAATTCACGTTCAATATGGTGGCTGGGGAAGTTCATGCCGTCAAACGTCACACATCACAAATTGAAGATATCGTTATCTGGTTTTTTGTGATACTGCTCGACACATACTTGCTTACTTACTTACTTACTTACTTACTTACTTACACGTGATCGTTTATTACATACATAATTATATATGAAATGCATATGTAGTTTGACAGCGCCATCCTCCTCCTCTTCCTACTGCTCTCCGATCCTATTCCCTCACTTACCACTATCACTCTCTTATTCGCTCACTCACTTCCAAAAGCACAGATATCGATGAATGAAGCAACAAACCTATATACATATAAAAAAAATAAAAAAAATAAAAAACCAGCAGCAGCAGCACCAACCCGCAAGTTCTAGTCACAAAGACCATTCAATTAGTGAGACCCCGATAACACTTATCGAGTGAATGTCCTTATCATCGCATCACCTATATATTATCGTGCATATGTTTTAGTTGATTTCATATGGAGTGGAGGTGTGGCCCGTCGGTCGTTCGGTCGGTTTGGTTAGTTCGTTACTTTGTGTTAAGCGCTTAATAGTTTAATGTTCGCATTTCGTCATTTTCTACTTACGTTATCTGAAAAGCATTCACGCGTCTCTACATAAAAATCCTTTACAATTTTTGCTTCCATAGTTTGCTTGTATTCAAAATACTATCGCTTTTTACTGACTTTTTTTTTCCCCCCATTCGAAACCTTAATATATAAATATTTGATTTATCAAATAATAATAGAAAAAAAATAAAACAAATTTTCCTCTTATTAATTAATTACAATTTCTTCATAAATATTTGTTATAATCATTAAAAAAATGCTAAGAAGAAAAGCTAATTAAATAAATAAATAAAAAAAAGATTTAAAAAAAAAATTTAAGATTTGCATGACATTAGTTATGACACCTTCTTCTTCTTTCTTTGAAATTCACTAAATCGACGAACAAAACTTTCGCTTTGCTCATGAAGCTGTTTTTTTGAAGCTCAATCAAGGAATCAATTTGTTAAATGTTCACCTTAAAGAGTTTTTCCTTTGTTCAATGATTTTCGCCGCCCACTGCCACCGTTCGAATTGAGTGAAACTGACAGATTACTTTGTAAGCCATTAACGCTTTGGCGTAATAGAGATTTCGTAAAAAAGGCAAAGCTAAGAAAGACTGTCCACCAAAAGGATGAGATGGGAAGTGGCGACATCCACTAGTACAAACTAGTAAAGGCTTCACAGCATTCCCTATTGGAATTGAGACGATTCTAAGCTATTCAACACTTTCCTTCTTCGCTTACACTCAAGCAACTTTGTTAATTTGGGTTGGATGGAAGGCCATAATAAATTTTTGGGGTAAAATGTTTTCGAGAGGTGCTCGAGGGCTAAGGAAGCTCGTCACTTACATGCGAATGCGTTTGCCCACTTTGTATGTCATTGGACACCGTGGTGTCTTCAGCCCATCGCCGAAGGATTAAGGTACATTCTTAACAAAGTATATATACCCTTGATTAGCTTCAAATTGTACACCAATTTAGGCATGTCCGTCTATCCGTGTGTCTGTCTCTGTGTGTATAACGTCTCTTGCAAACTTCCTACTGGCCGCAAAAATGAGGCTATCGACTTCAAATTTGGCAACACCATCGCTGAAGCTCTTGCATGCACGTTGTTATTAAAAATGGAGCAAATCGGCCGAACCACAGGCCCACAGCACAAACAGAGGACACCTTTGTTTTTCAAAGGGATGAAAGATTGGCTCTTTGCTGATCACTCATGAGTTGTACCAGGTAAATGTACAAAAGTCGTACCGTGTATTCTATGGGCGACGCCCCAGTATGTGTACAAAAATTGACCACGCCCACCAAATAATGTAGCGCAACAAAATGTAACTTATTTTCAATACGAATAAGACGCAGAGAAAGACTTCAAAAATCGCATAAAGTGTATAAATTCTTGGACAGGTTCAAATTTGGAATGCACCATGTCCGTCTGTCGTCTGCGCAACTGCCTGTCTGTGCAGCTATATAATATTTGTGGTAGACACTCCACCGTTAGTGAAAATGAAGCTATCGTCTACAAGTCTTTTAATTTTTTCTTGTCCTTTTTAGAATAACGGTTATCGGTGGAAAAGATTCAGTTACGATCGATTATAATTTTCTTCCTTGCGTTATTTATTGCTTAAAATTACACCTGATTTAAAGATCAATCTAATTATACAATAGGAGGCCGTTTAACGACATATGCAGATGATCGTAATTTCGTTATAATTTCTTAATAGCTACTTAATGCATAGGGATCAATTGATTCGATCCGGCAAGCTCAAAATCTGTCTAATGTTATCGATAAAATAGACGTAAGCTGTGAAAAACTCTTAACGCTTAGTAATTACTATTATGCGTCTATTCGCAATTGCATATATGATGGATTGAAAGTGCACTGAAAGCATGCCGTCGGCAATTTGTCACTATTTGATTTAGTTAAAAAATTTTATTATATTTATTATTTGTTACTTTCTTTTTATATGTTTACTACTCGTCTCTTTCGTCTTCTTCTCATTTTTTTAATAATTTGTACCAGACCGAATGACTTATATGATTAACTTGAATGCGCACCTTGACCAATATCTGAAGGTCATCACGTCCTTCACTTTTATTAAAAGATACGACTCGTGAAAGCATAAACTACGTTTTATCAATAAACCCCAATAAAAATAACTTAATATATAAATCAAACGAAATTATAAAATTGTAGATATACAAAAAACCGTTCCCTTGTGCGAAAGGATGCAAGAAAATTACTAGTTTTTGCATATAATGCTCTTTTATGTGTTTTTATACCCTACACCACTTGTGGTACAGGGTATATTAAGTTAGTGCGAACGTATGTAACACGCAGAAACGCTTCCTCCTCCCTTTTATTATATCGATCAATTCAGAATCACTTTTTGAATCGATCTAAGCCTATCTGTCCGCATGTCCGTCTGATGTCTGATGCCTGATGTCTACTTAAGATAGACCTATATCGATCGATTCAGAATCATTTTCGAATCGATCTAGGCCTGTCCGTCCGTCTGATGTCTGACGCCTGATGTCTACTTAAGACCGACCTACTTTCTATTATATCGATCGATTAAGAATCATTTTCTAAATCGGCCTAAGCCTGTCTATACGCCTAATATCTGACGTCTGTCCGTGTAAATTTGTCTTCAAGCTACAGATGGAAAATTTTAAACCATTTTGATGAAATTTGTTACACTAACGTATTTTCACACAAGGACGATAGCTATTGTAAATGGTATCTATCGGTCCAATTTTTTGGCCTATTTTGAAAAGTCATTATATGGGAAAAATTGTAATTTTCAAAATTTCTTGACAAGACTGGCTATATAATAAGACCAATTCGGATATTTTTTTGAGCCCACTTCCATATAACGAAAGCTTAAGTTCTTATGACAAAAAAATCGAATCTAATCTAATCTGCTTCTCGATGAAAATCAAATCATAATAGCAATTTAAGATGAAAAAGATTAACTCTACTAAATTTGGACCATCTCGACCTATTTTGTGGACCCTACCTTATATAGATTTTCACGAAAATTAACTATTTATTGAACAGAAAAAACTACGTTTTATTATGTTATGACGCAAATTAACCCATAAAAGTAATTTTATATAAAATCAAATGAATAAAATTTGGACCACGTACGGCTATTTTTGTATCTTACCTATGTTTCATTATGTTATGATGAGCATGAATCCATAATAATAATTTGATACTAAATTAACTGCAGAGAATTTGGGCCAAGTACGTCTATTTTTCTATCTTACTGTATAAAAAGATTTCTACGAAAATTTTTGCTTCTTAGGGTAGAAAAATCGAAGTTCCATTATGTTATGACGAAAATTGACCCACAATAGTAATTTGATATAAACACTAACTGTGATGAACTTTGAACGTACCTCAATTTTTGAGTCTCTTGGACGTAACTATTCTTACGGAAATTAGGCCCTTATTTAATACATAGTTCCATAATAGTAAGTTCCTATGAAAACAGGCTATAGTTGTCGTCTTCTATGGCAAAGATAAGAATTGTGTTAGACAATGTCGTGCAGGGTATTTAAAAGCTGTTCTAGCCCGATTATAATGTTCGTTGTTGGGTTTTTTTTATTTTTTATTTAATTAAATTTACTTTAAAAATTATTTTTTAAAGTAAGTTTTTAATTTTACGGTTATATTTTAATGTTATCTGCATACGCATTTACGTAAATTAAAATTTATACAAATATATGCAACGCCTTCATTTGTGGACACGTGTATTCTATGTTATTATCAACAAGAACAACAACAACAACAAAAAAAAAGAAAAAGACTTTATTCGGTTCTAGCCGAATATTTATTAATTTTCGCATAAGCAATAAATATGAAATAATTATTTTTTAATTTTTTGCAGACGTGACCGACTATTCCATATAAATATTAGAAAAATTTTTACTCATTTGAAGACGAGTTTTGCATACCTTCTAAGCTCTAAGCAATATGGTTCATATCTAAATTTTTTTCGATAAGATGAGATGCATGGCATTCGTGCCACCTTCTGCGACACAATTTACCCTCAATGACTTGGTGTCATGCCCTATATATGTGCATAGATCTATATACCACTTTAATTAGCATAACATTAGAAAATGATTTAGTAAGCTTAGCGGATGTATTATTTTCGGGTCCACTGTAATTCATTTTGAAGCCCGTAAATCCATTTTCTGTTTTATACTGGAAAACATATTTATCTTGAAGATAAAGAAATATGCATAGGTCCGTCCATCTCTAGCAAAAGAAACCAAGGAAATAGTTTTCAGTTTAGACAGAGAAATCCTACCGCATCCAGGATATTCTTGAAGACGGGCCGCTTACGTTTACAACCTCGGCATGTACGCGATAGACAGGTTTTTTTTTTTTAATATGATTCATTATTCAGGTGATTACGTCCTATGTGTGCATAAGCAAGGTGATGGTTCGAAACATATGGCAAGACGGAGAGACGTGGTATTGGTAATGGCTGTAGCCTGACGGATACGCTTCCAGCGGACTAATAAATGTTATGCCTTTACCGACCAATCATTCACCATAGATGGACCACAAGCCGATCCTGGGTAAAGTGCGTTGTCTACCCTACGGCTACACTGTTGACGGACTCATATGCTTTTCGAATACCGGTGATACGTGTCAAAATTTCATGACATTCCAACAATTAGCTTGCAAGTTACACTTGCTGTAGTGAGGCTACTTTTTTGGTCAGATACATAGTGAATGAAGTGATAAACTCCTTTGATTCGATATAAAACATAAATTATATCACATTGTGTGTGCAGGTGCATGATAAGAGCGTGTGCAGTGCTCCCACAAGAAAAAATTTCACCTAAACAGTATTTTCCTCGAACAGATGCTTCGTTCACCTCACTTGTAAGTAAAACTCTCTCTCTATACTAGAGCGAAAAAGACACAAGTGGGTTGCGTAAGTTGCTGCTTGACGCCGAATAGGGTGATTTATTGGAAGCATTGCTTTTTGTGGCTTACCGGAGTCGCCGTGACCTAAATATGAAGCTTTAACCTTTTCTTTTTTTTTAATATGACCTGGTATTCACGTACGCCTTTTTGTGCAAACTGTGGTGTTCACAAAAAAAAATGAAAAGAGATTGCAATCAAAGCCTGGAAGGCGGATACGAGGTCGGCAAACGATCAAACCAGTTTAACGCTACTCGAACCGGTTACGAGTTGTACTTGAAATATGGGAATTGAACCCGCTCGACTTGATGGTCGCGCTTCTTATCTACTAACTTAAGGCTTAAATAGCCTGAGGGAATTCAACTAGGCCCAATTATTTACCTACGTAAATGTATAAATTGAAATTTTGTTTTGATGATTATTTCCAGGGGGATAGAAGAAATGAATGCACCTAAGAAAGTCGGATATAATAAAAAACTTCAATAAAATTTCTAGACTGCATTCTTTTTCTTTTCTTTAATTTTTTTTTTTTTTTTTTAAGACACGTTTTACATTTAAGTAAGTATTTTACTAATGTAAGAAAAACATATTAAAAAATTTTTAATATTTGCTTTAAAATGATACATTATTCCGTCGGCCATAAATTTAATTTTTAATTGTTGCACTCTACACCACTTGTGTGGTGCAAGGGTATATTAAATTTGTGCAAACGTATGCATCACGCACCTTTTTTTATGTCGCTCGACTTAGAATCACTTTCTGAATCGATCATAGCTTCTCTTTGTTTTGTCCGTCTTGGTGTCTTATTGTCAATGTACAGATCGCAGTTTTTTAAATATTTTCATGAAATTCGGTACGCTGATGTGTTTGGCCTGATCATTATCGAGAATGGTTCGCACACACACGTACAACATCTTATTTCGAAAGCCGTTATATGGTGTAGGGTGTTTGGTCGTGAGCGTTTTCCCACCATTTTCAATAGAGTTACTCTTTAAACTAAAGGATAGGAAGTCGGTGTACAATATTTGGTCAAAATATCTCAAAAATTACGATATGTTGGACAAACGTCAGGGGAAGAGACCGATAGACAGAAAAAGCGATAAGTTTATATATATTTCAAAAATGATCCTAAATCAAATCATACAATAAAAGACACTAACTTCATATGTCCTGTGTTACAATTAGTGTAGGGTGTAAATATGACTCAAAATCTAGTGAGTATTTTCCGGTTTGTTCGAAAATTTGATTGAAAAAGTCGGTTTCGCGCTATTTCAATTTTTTCCCTGCCATAATTATAACCAAAAAAAAGGAAACAAAGGTCCATGGTGAGGACCAAAATCGGGTCCCGTGTTGTTTCTCCATTTTAGGTCAAAAGAAGGTTAAGAAGATTAGGTAAGTGTATTAAGATGAGACTCTTACGAACGGGACGGGTATATTTGATCTCATTCGAATATCAAATATACCATTTCAAGCGAGATCGGATAATCGGAAAAAATACATGCTACTCGTGGCAGAAATGCGTTACTAAACTCAGCAACAGACAAAGGGCTTACTATTTCCAGTTCGGAAATTCGCCATCTTAAAGATGCGTTTCGCTCTGATCTACCAATCTTTGATATAGCCGATCGGAACTCTTGAAGTTAAACTCTGACTAAAATCAGTGAAAACGCTACAGTAGAATATGGTCCACCGTTAAAGACCCTACCACCACTTCGCTTAATGTACCTACATATTTATATAACGACATTTCAGACGGAGACGTTATGTGGGAAGTGGCCAAAACTGTTGTCCGATCCGAAGCAGTTTCAACAGCGTTCGTCCTTGGACCAAGACATCTCGGGATATCACAATTCAACGAAATATTTTGATAATTGCGGCCTTTAGGATGAACAAAAGAAAACAAGACCGAGAAACGGACAGACGGACAGACAACCATACTTCAGACAGTGATTCTGAATCGATCGATATAGTAAAAGTTTTGTCTACCACTTTACACCGTGCTACTCCTTACAATTAATCATATAACGATTTTTTAGACTAAGGTGGTATAAGGGAAGTGGACGAAAAAGTGGTGCGATCCTAGCCTTTTCCAGTACCGATCATCTTTCAAGCAAACACATGAGTGTAGCAAATTGCATTAAAATATCTTTAAAATGGAAGAGAAAATATAGGAAAACAAGGCAGACAGACGGGAAGACGCGCAACCAATCATCATAATCAAAGGTGAATCTACCTCAAATCCTTTTGACTGTAGCACATATCCATACAAACTTAGTATATCCTCATAATACAAGTGTGCTGGCCGCTTTCAACAAATTGAACACAGGCGACGAACGCCGGGTCACGTACTATACGTACGGCAGCAAGGAGAATGAAGCTGCCTGAAGCATGGAAAAGCTCGGATTGGCACTGGCTGAAAAAATGTTTTGTATATCCTGGGATTGAAAGCCTATCATGCAGCATTAGCTACTTCAACTTGGGCAATCAATTTATCCCACTTTTTACCCTCATGCGATCAAAGAATATGCTTATGCTACGACCTTAGGATACACGAATTCTTTCGAAGCAACAAAATATCCAAAACATATTACAGAGGAACACTTAAGCTTTACCGCGTGCGTATGGAATGAAAAACTATTATTTTCCTTCAATATTGCGACTTGTGTAAGCATAGAAATGAAAGCAGCTTTCTGAAGCCCATTAAGATTATATTCGAGATTAGAATAATATTGAGAGTTTAACGAAACCAATACTAAACCATATCATAAATATTAGTTGAAACTATTAAAATTATAAATCTATAAGCACTTTATTAAATGCGAATACAAATGAGTGCAAATCTATGTAGATCGATGTACATATATATATATATACATATATGTATTAGGTAGTATGGAAATTCCTTGCGGTGTTCTACTATGAAATAAATTTTTTTTTTTTTATGTAGGGAACAAACTGAATTAAGTTTTTCTGCAACCTCACGAATAGCTATGTATCGATCAGCTTCAATCATAATCCATAGTTGGCCGTTATCAATGCTGTTTAGCCTATCAGGAAGCAGTAAAGCTGAAAATTTCTGGAACCATTTTTGGCAAGTATGTGTTGCTACGGCATTAGTTAGCACATATTTTTCTAATTGCTTCTACAGCTGCGTTACCTTTTTTTGAAATAGAAAGGTAAGAACATTATAGTCGGACAAGGGCGATCTATTATATACTCTACACCACATTTTTATTTTTGTATGAAATTAGGATTATGGGTCAATTTCGCTCACCACATATTAAAACTTAGCCTTCTCTGCCCAACAAGGGATCAATATTCGTAAAAAAACTTAGTAGGAGAGGATCCAAAAAATAGGTCAAGATACTCCAAATTTGGTTCACTTAATTTTTTTTTTTTCTTAAATTGCTATTATGATCTGATTTTCATCATGACGCACTGAAAATTGATATTTTTTGTCGTTATACGAGAGCGGGTTCAGAATACTGCCACCTTTGTCGAGAAATTTAGATAATTGAAATTTTATTCCATATAACGAATTTTCAAAATAGGGCTTTATATGGGGAATGGTCGAAAAAGTGGACCGATCCGAATTATTTTCAATAGCTTTTATCTTTGAGTCAAAACGAATGAATGAATGAATAAAAGAAGGAATGAATGACTGAGTAAATCAATGAAAACATGCACAAATGCGTAGATGAATGCTTGCTGGAATGAATTAATAATTCAATGAAGCAATGAATGAATGATTGCATTAGTGAATGAGTGAAAGTATGAATGAATGCATGAGTGAATAAATTAGTGAGTCAGTAAGCGGATTAATGAATGATGGAATGAATGAATGAATAAATAAATGAATAAAGGCATAAGTGTCTATATATAAGGAGCAAGAAAGGTATGAATGTATGAATGATTTAATGGAGTAAGTGTAAGTGTATTATCAAAATATCTCAAAAATAGCGACCAACAGTTTTAACATAAAAAAAACCATGGACAGACATATTCTAATAATGTTTTTCATATTAAACTTATGGACTATTTTCGCAGACATGCACGATTAACACTTGGATGTGTTGGAGTGAGCTGGGGCTGAGTTAATACTAGCGGGGATTTGTCATATACTTCTTGATCTCTATATATCTATTGCATTATTGGCTGGAGAGCGGTTTCAGATGGTGTGGCTAGATATTTGAAGAAAACTGCTGTTGAAGCCCGCCAAACACGTTCAGAGGTTTATGTTGAAGCCGCGGTTTCGAAAAGCTGAAGAATTGTGAAAATGGGTCGGTGGATAGATTGCTGCTAAACCAATGCAAGTTCTTTCAACATGATAACTCTGTGTTTGCAAAAATATTACAAAATGTTGCAGAAACTGATCGAAACTGTTTTGATTAATGTATACTGTACCAACTTTCCACAATGAAGGCCTTTTTCAAGTGAGAAAGTAATCAAAATTTTTGCAAACACCTATTATTTATAAATATATATGTATACATATATATATATTGTGTATATATATTTCACATAATTTAAATACTTTAAAAGAATTATTGCTGAATACACGTAAACACAAATCTATTGAGGGTAATGGTGTGCTTATAAATGGGAATCTTTGAAAAAAAGAACAAAATATTTATAGTGGGGATGGTTTTCAGTGTTAATTCGAAAGCCGTGCTTATCTCCAACACATATTTAGCTATTGTAGAAATTCATTAATGTATGTAAAAATATGTAATAATTTTTTTTTTATTTTTTTTTTAATTTTTTTCAACTTTTTTTCAAGTCCTTAAGAATTGTCTTCTGCTATGGGTCTTTCTTTCTTCAGTGTAATCACAATCGAAATGTTGAAAGAAATAAAAGAAGAAAAAATGACTTAAGTAGTCATTCTTATTATTTATAATCGCTTAAGAGTCACAGTCGTCGTTATACCGACATAGAAGTGTTGTGCAGCAGCAGCAAGACTGGACGATTTTTCATATTATTTTACATACCGACTGACCGAACGAACTGCAGTTATAAATGCCTTGTTCGACATGGACTTTTATGCACTTGAATGCTGCAAAAATAAAATAAAAAAAAAAAAAATTAATTTTTTTTACCATTACTGAGCCGACAACTGTGCCAGGCTTACTGATAACGGTCGCACCAACAGCAATGCACATTGTTTACGCGTCTATTATAGGCGCATACACATACATATATATATATATATATATATATATATACATAAATATACATATATAATATTTATATGCAGAAACAAGTTGTACTTATGCATCCAGCCACTCTATTTGTTGTCAATAATTTAAAATAAAATTATTTTTCTTGAAAATTTTTTATAAATTTTATATATACATACATACATAAAATGTATGTATTATATATGCAGGCGTTTAATTTGTGTCGTTAATTTTTATCTTGAATTTTATATGAAATAAAACCATCAGTTATTTCATTACAGATTTACAATTGAATGATGAAAGCAAATTAATTTTATTAAACGATTTGTAACACGAGGAAGACAACGGTGGAGATACGGCTACGTAAATATTATTTTATTCATTGTACATCCATATCTGCCTGTCCGACCAAGCAACTAATGAAATCACTTAGACTAAGAGAAAAAAAAAAAACATTGAACACAAGCAGCATAAGCTATCGGCCTACTCTTTCCATCTAAATCAATTTCACAAATAAAATATAAAAATGATTTACGATACACTCAAGCAATTTAAAAATATTTTCATCAAAAAAATCTTCAAGCACCTTACAACAGATATTAACACAAGCTTAAGCCTGTGTTGAAGCTATCTCCCTTCCGTTCGGTTCTTTGGCTTCAAGTCAGTCCTCTGACACACTTAAGAGTTAATAAAACATGACATCAACCGGTTGGTATTTAAAAGCGAATGTACGTAGGCTTGTCCTAACCTATGTCCAGTTTCGAGGAACGATGATACATTGGGTTTGTCATTTCTTAGCAATAATTATAGCCTCAGCGTCAGCCTTCTCTTGGCCTCAACTAACAAATGGCCGCAATTCGAAATCTTTGAAAGGAAAAGAAAGATCTCGTCCTATGGGGATAAGGAGATAACTACTTTACCGTGGGATTGAAATATAAATTGTCTCTCTGCTGTTGTGGCATTGGTGTCATGACATGAGGCAATTTAATAACTACTTGCAAAGTAGCCAATAGTCTATGAGAAACTGTAAAAAATAAAAATTTGATCGCGTTATGTGTGGAAATGAGCGAATTTTTCATTTCTACGAACAAAGAAATGCTTACCACAGACGTTACAAAGGCAAACGTTACAAGGACCGGTTCAGAGTTTGGCGCTAATAAAAAATACATTATACGTTATAGAGTCTCTGGCGCTTTCGTCTGGGTGTTGCGTACGTTTTGGCAACATGAATATACTAGTCGCCCTTCGGTGATGGATATGAAGAGAACTTTCACTATATAAAAGCAAATGTTTTTATTTCAAATTCATATTTCAGGGTCGGAAGGCCCGATTTAACTAAAAGGAACAAGTAAATAACCTTTTTGAGTTTAGAGAAGAGAAACCTTTAGTCTAGACTAAAGACAACACTCTTTGAAAAAGTGAGAACTCAAAACGTATCCGACACTATATTCGTAGTAGTTATTGAGAGAAATTTAGTACATTAGCCTAAGATCAATAATGAATAACAAAAAACCATTCGAAGAAATAGAAGCCCAAGATACGAACGGTATCACTTATGAATGACAAATATATTAGCATCTTCGCCTAAAATTAGGCGAAAATCGTTTAAAGAAGTGGGATATGTACGGTATTAACGCTGAAGGTATAGCGGATTAGCATAAAATTAAATAGTTACTAGATCCATCTTCAGATCCACCAATCAGTATGCTTACAGTTAGTTGATAACAAAAAACCCTTAGGATATATATGATATTACCTCTGAATGGTATGAAGGTATAGCGGATTAGCGTAAAATTAGATAGTTATTGTATCCATCTTCAGATCCACCAATTGGCACGCTTTGACAAAGTACAGGTAAAATAAGATCTGATGCCCATAAGCATGGGCAGCATACAGGCTTTATTATGGTGTCATAAGGATTTTATAAGCGACAAAATGAATCCCATAAGACAAAAAACGATTAATAAATGCTTAGGCTATACTTTTTTATTTATACAAACTCTTTTTAAATTGCTTCAATTAACTTTATATTATTAATGACAGGATTTTTATACTAAAATGCTTCCAGACAATGCATGAGAAGACTAAATTGGTTTTTTCTTCAAAAATACGCATCAAAAACAGTCAGATGATATGATGGCATTGTTGATTAATATAAGACTGATTCGACTTAGATAAATACTATGGTTTCGTCAAGTGTGGTGATGAGAACCGGACAACGGTTGTAAATAAATATATTCGATTATTAATTGGGGTGGAAGCCGACAACTGGCAAAATAAAAATCTTTATGTATTGAATATTTGCGGCAAATGCAGGCGAGAACCATCTAAACTCAAGTATAAACAGATGTTGACCTCTTCTTTCGCACCACTCAACTTAAGTCGTGATGAAAAAAAGACCCTGTATAAAATTGGATTTGATCAATTCACTAAGAAACAATAAATTATAATTTATAAGCTTTGAAGAGACAAGAATATCTCAATTTTTATAAAGATTGTGAGGAGCGTAAATTTTTTTTCGACGGAAAATTTTGCTCTTTCAGTCAAATAATGCCAAGGTAAAGCTCAACGACTTTTTCCAAGCGTTCTTACCTTCTTGTAATGTTCCCACTCCGAATATAAATAAATAAAATTTCAATTTCCTTTGATGTTATAGTCTAATTTCCTTATATTAAACTGTCTTACTTCACTAAGCAAAATAGGGCTAAAAATTATAATTCAATTGCTTATATTTAACTAAAACAACCTATCGTCAGTAGCCGTCGGACGGAACGGATGGGTTTCTCTCAAGATATCCCTACTGCTGCACCTGAAGCGTAAAATCCCAACGGATGAAAATGGATTTTTCTATATCGAAGGGCGGTGTGTTATCTCGTCCAGACCCAGAAGAAAGGATGTGCAATCTTCTTCTTCACTATGACCAGGTCCAAAACAGTTCGGGTGACTTCGGTCCTTACAACATTTTCTAGAGTTCATTTAAAAATCCTTTGAAGAAATATTGTTAATCAATCAAATATTTACAAATTTTTGTGATGATGGGTATTAATTATTCGTTCTAAGGCGAATTCAAATTTTTTTTTTTTTTTTTTTTTGGAAGAAGAAATAGTGGAAATGCTGCTTAGATATCATCTATATGCAATTCAAACATATATATAAATGAGCGCAAGCACATAAAATGTTTTAAATGCGATTTGTTCGGCACACAATGTCGTTTCGGTCATATGTCGATTATTTTTCTACATTTTAATTCACATTGCTACATTTCAACAATTAAGCTATTAAGCCTACAACTTTTCGACTAATGTTAGCACTATAAGCTGTTTACAATCTTTATCAGATCAATAGCTTAACTGTCTTCTCGAACCGTTTTTTTTTTTTTTATCCAAAAGTAACTGAAAAAAAAACATATATGTTACGGAAGAAGACAACGGTCAAGTGTCGTAATCGGAACTGGATGAATATGGAAAGCAAAAACGACATCACTAGATTTTATTAAACTTGCAAAACCCTTTTAAATGTTCGGCATTTTTTCTTAGAGCTTAACGCTTAATGAATTCGTTTGGTTTCTTACTTTCGTCAGTGTCAGTGAAGAAGTGTTTTGAAGACATCCAAATATCACTACTGAGTTAAGACAAGCAATTTTGTTTACGATATTGTCTTTTTTCATCTAAATTCGGAATACTAGTTTTTCTTTAAGCGAAGACCTTGAAGACAGACCAGAGCCATAAGTTCGCAATATAATTAAATTTCGTGTACAAATGTATTCACCATTTCGGTAAAGTAACGCATTGCATCTGTTGGACATGTACGACCAGAAAAACTATTTCGATCCAGATCGGAGATTTCGCAACAAGATGGCCATGCGATGGTCAGTATATTAAATCTGCAATTTTGAATGCCTTTTACTTCCAAGCGTAGCAAGAGAATTTTAACAACTTAGTGTTTCGTTTTTGTATCAATTATTTGGTAATCGATATAAGCAACAGCTATTGATTGTACACAATCGGTTTATATTAAGTCTAAAAAGGTAAAGATTCCACTTCCAAATTAAAAATAATTACATTGAGAATTAAATTATTGTTCGCCTATGACATGTATTTGCATACTTTTCGTAGAGTTGTAAAGTTGGCCGGGAGGAAAGGGATGCGCTTTGGAATGAGCATCGGTTTTATTTTTACCACCCGCTGTATATTTAGATAAACGAATACTAGGCATCGGCAAGAAACCTGTACTTAAGGGCATAACATCTAAGGAAATTGAATGACTGTCCACATCTTTCATGGAAATGACTCCTAAAAAGAAAAACAAGAAATGTACAAAAAAAGGAAAAAGCAAACAATATTAAAATGTATCTGTTATAACAGAGGCATCTAAGGCGAAAAATTCTCGCTTCTTATAGCATGTTTGAGTTTGAAAAAGTTCGAACGCTTCACACTGATTTGCTTATCATTTATAGAAATGCATGCATAGCGTAAGAAGAGGATTTTAGGTATGCTTTCAAATTACCTATTGAACGTCCGCACACGGCCCATAGATTTTGATCAGTTAGCACTTCGTACATTAAGTCAACATAGGGATTTTCATGAACTTTCGTTATTTTCAAATTCAAATTACACACGGAACGAAGCCGACACAGTTCATTTGGTTCTAGTTGGGCGTGTATCTTAAATAACGTAATGTAATCAACCAGGTCGAACGCGCAACCGAAATTCCGCAACAAGTATGGCTTTTCGACACTGGAATACTTCGTAACGAAATGTACTTTAATAACCGGCAATTCATTTTCCGCCTTCAAGGGCTCCACTTGGATTTCGTATAAATAGAAAACGGTTAAAGATTTATAAATTTCCTTAAAAAAAAAAAAAGAGAAGAAGAGAATTTTATATTAATTTTAAAGAATAATCATTTAGTGTACACACAATACGCTGCAGCGTTGGAGGATTTAAATCGACCAAGCTAACTCCAGGCACATCACAACGCACACGAGCTTCGGTCAAGTAAAGATGCGATTCCAGTCCTTTAACGATGACTTGTAGAAACTTTTGCGTTCCGCACGTATGCAAATGGCAAGAGGCTTCTATAGCCGGCTGGAATAATATCGGTATTTGCAATTCACTTCGTGACCATGGGCAACTCAGTACAATGTGATGCTCCAAGTGTTTAGCCACTTTGCGACCCGGCATGTCAGTTAAAACTTCTAAAGGAATATCACGTTCTTCGAACGATTTAAAATTCTGTAATGGCACCTGCAAGACGCTCTCAAATGTTGCATCTTCATTGGGATTTTCTTTATTCACATCACCCTCTTCTTCTTTACTCGGTTTTTGAAGGCGTATACGTAAATTTTTGGAACATTTTAAAGTGATCTTTGCTTCATTTGAAAATATAAAGCTGCCACCTGACACATGCAAACGGATGGGTTGTTCTACGCCAGCGATAAGAGTTTTAAAATGCAACACAGCCGACGCCGGTTTAGTAGTAATTTCAAATATTGACGTCTTACTGGGTAAATGCTCGGAGAGAAATTCCAGTTGAGACATGCGTAAGCAAAGCTATCAATGAAAACCATTGAGATATATTTTTTAAAATGACTTCAATTTCGAGCTTCCTGTCTGCGAAGAAACGTACCTGTTTAAATTGCCATTGACCAACACGATTGCCTTTAGCTTTTAACTCGATTAGATTGATACCTGGCATTAGGGCTTTATTATCGGCAGCTACATAATTTGTGAAATCCGATTTACTGGGCGATAATTTACGCTTGGTACTGCTCGAACGTCTTACGATTTGGGTAGGTTTTACATTACCGCACGCTACGGACGCAGTAGCCAATGTGTTATCCTGCTTGTATTGCAATTGCAAGCAGAATTTCTGTTTATCGTTATTATTTCCACTCGAAGTGGTTGGCAATGGTGTAGCAAAAAGATCAAAACTTAATTTCAAATCATCTATAATTACTTCCCGTGGATAAAAGCTCTCCAATTGCAACTGTACGCGAACAAACTCATCTTGTATTATCGGTTTCTCGTTGAGCACTTCAATAGCTAAAATCTGAAAATTATCTTCCAGCATGCAATAATTAGCATTTTCTACAGACGGTTGGGCCGACAGCACGGAATTAAGAGTTTTTAATGATTTGAGAAATTCATCGAAATAAAATGTGCGCACTAGAACTTCTAACTCCAGGCAACATGAAATGGCGCTACAAGTTTTCGTATAGGCCATTGCATCGCCCATTTTTCGATAACAATTGGCTAATTCTAGCAAAGTTTGCGAGCTTAGCGTAGACCAATTCTCCGCCTTTAGTTCACGTAACAGGTCGGTGAAGAAACCAACGGCCTTGTGCGGTTCATTTAAAGAGCAATAAAAATTACCCAAATCCAAACCCACTAAACGAGCCGATCGCAAACGTAAAACATGCTTGTATGTGCTAATAGCCAATTCGGCCAATTCCAAGTAGAGTTTTTGAAAAGCTTGATTTGAACTCAACGCCTCCTTTAGCTGTTCTGGAGCAGGTTTAGGATGTTTTCGGCCTGGCGATCGATCTCTTTGCTGAGGTAAAGGATTTAAAAAGTGCTCTGGTTCAATGGGATTGTCACCTATACCGGCCGACAATTGTACCACTATATGTAATTGAGCAGACGTAGGAGAACAACCTGGAAGTAGTCCACACAATTTACCCAATTCGTATAACTTATCCTTAGTCAAGTTCCAAATTGGTGCACAATATTGAAAACATGTTATTTCCTGGGGCTCCATAGTTCGTTCACATAGCTGCAACACCTCCAGGGCGCAAACAAACTCCCAACAAGCTAGCGCACCTTCTTGGCACTCTAGCTTCACCAACTCTATTTCACGCAGAGTTGAAAACAGAAAATTCAAAAGTCGCTTAGCTATGCAAGAGATATCATTGCTTTGTTGCAAAAGATACGCTTGACGCTCAAATAAATAATTGCGAAATTCCAATAACGTAACTGCTCCAGCTCGAATTTTTTCTCGCATAGCAAAACGTTCACTTCGTCGTAAACAGATGCCTGAGAAAGAGGTTAAAGGTTTCTTAAAGCATTCCATCCATTTATGTTTGTCGCCAAGACCAGCCGTATTAAGAAACTGCGAAAAAATAGCATCCAATTCGTCGTACTGAATTAAAGCTTCCGTATGCAATTCAAGCTTTTCAAAAAGTAATGCTAAATCCTCCTGCATGAAGAAGTATTGATGAAAATCCCAATTGTCATGATTACGTTTTTCACGTTTGGATCGTATAAGCTCTTCATATTTGGCAATGTTACGATTATAACTGCTAAGCATAAGAAATCTAAAAACATTCCATGTCTGTAATACGATACATCCATATATATATAATATTACAAAGCTACCGTATTCGTTGCACCAAGCATCGGAAGCTTTCAGTTGGCTTGTGTTTAGCTGAATACAGTACTGATATACAACGATCATCATTTTTTGCACCAAAATCCGTACGAATTTTATCCAAAACCGTAGTTCGTTGTAAAAGATTTTTTGTCTTACGCACATCTATAGTTTCTACCAACAGTATCATCCAATCGGTAACACCGTAACTGTACAATAACTTTAACCAGTTATCGATTTCTTCGTGGGCTGTTTTCTTATAACAGTCTAAATCCTAAAATCAGCAAAGAAAAATAATATATTCTTATTAAGGCGAGTCTTTGATAACCACCATTTCAAGGTATGTTATTACTTGAAGAAACATGTGTTATAGATTCTAAGTTTGACTAATACAGACCTACTTTCGGACGACGACGTCCCCGCGAGGGTTCCGGCAGGTAGATGTACTTCAATTTCGTCTTAAGTCATTAACTAGGAATTAATGTAAGCAGTTTGGGTTTTCTATCCTTTTTTCTGTCACAACGCAGATCAAGCCAAATAAATGAATATGGTTAATATAGGTCACAATCTTATGCTGGTCAAGAATTTTTACAGATAAATATTCTTATGCTGATCAAGAATACTTATGTTTGACTGAACATCTAAAGCATGGACATATAAGCCACAAATCTATTGGCTTAGTCCATCTCCACTCAACAAACCAAAAAAACAAGAAAATGTCTAAAGCATAATGCATTTCTGAGAGAACTAGTCTCATGTGTTCAAAAACCCGAGAGTAGATGTAATAACATTTGGCGAAGTAACTCATTCTACTTACGTTACATTCCGTCACATATATATGTAGGATGGGATGTTCCACTATACTCCATACCCCCTTTTTGTATTTTTCCAACAAGGACTCATTGAGAGGCTGAAACTGTGCTTCTAAACGCACGTATTTTGTAGGCCTTTGGTAGGTACGCCTCCATTCACATTGATCCGAAGGAATGTCGTCAACTATTTGGCATTCTAAGGCGCGAAACAAAGGTGCAGCTCCAGAATCTAAGCAAAGAAATCAATAGTTTATCAGGTTTGAGGCCTTTTCATGTACAATTCCTTTACAAGTGATTGTGGGCTTAAAGTTCATAACTATTTTGGAGTTTTTTTTTCGTTTTTCAGCAATTAATACTGAGTTTAATTTTTTTTTAATATGTTAAACGCCTGGATTAGCCCTGTTAACAATAAGAACAATTTTAATTTTTAATAACAATTTCTAAGCATTTTACAAAACAAGCAAAAAACCGAACAACAGCTGATTCCTGGTTGTGTATGATACGCTTCTTTTATTTTCTTAATTTAATTAAACGCTCGCTTTCCAACACTATTAAAAACCGAAGCAAACGGTAGAAAATCAGCTATATATCAGCTGTTATAATAAATGTCAAAACGAAAACATTTCTTGACGTTGGAAAAATGATAATTTTTGTTATCATATTTATTAATTAAATTATATATGAGTTTCATTGTGCTTAATTCAACCATCGAATATTTAGAAATAATTTAAACGACAATTATGGAAATGGCTAAAAGTTTATTTGGTCGGGATCATGATGGTTATGTGGGGAAGGCAGAACATACGGTAAACATCGAAACAAAATTAAATTATTTCGATTTTCAAAACTATAGCGTTTTTTAAGAAAAAACTGCAAACATTGAATTCGGAAGAAGATATGTTTGAAGAATTGCCTACGCTAATGGAAGAAGTAAGTGTGATGGACGGGTTAAGACCGAATGCGGGTGGTCCATTTTCCGCACTAACTCCTTCGATGTGGCCTCAAGATATACTGGCAAAATTAGGACAACCTGAAGCCGAAAGCGTTATTGGTCCTAACGATCAACCCGATTACCGTTTCGATGAATTTGGTTTTCGTGTCGAGGAAGAGGATGGTCCAGAACAGAATTCCAATAAATTGCTAAGTATACCATTTGTTGAAGATGCCCAACATCGCCTAATGTGGATAGCTCATTTGGAATTTTCTCATAACAAAGAAGCTACAGAGCTTACATGGGAACATGTAGATGTGGCTTTACCGCGAACGGAAAAATTGCGCAACATGGTTCGCGAAGGAATACCACACTCTTTAAGAGCTCAGATGTGGATGCGCTTATCTGGTGCCCTGGCTAAAAAGCAAAAAAGTGAAACAACCTATCATGAGATTGTGAAGGCGTCTGCAAATAATCAACTTATGACCTCTAAACAAATTGAAAAGGATTTATTACGTATACTGCCTACTAATGCCTGCTTCAGCAATCAAAATGGTACTGGTATACCTAGGTTGCGTCGAATTCTTCGCGGTATAGCCTGGCTTTATCCTGAAATTGGCTACTGTCAGGGTACGGGTGTAATAGCAGCTTGTCTCTTATTATTTATGGAAGAAGAAAATGCTTTTTGGATGATGGCCACAATAGTTGAGGATTTATTACCCGCCTCTTATTATTCTTCAACTTTGTTAGGCATCCAAGCCGACCAGCGAGTAATGCAAACTCTTATAGCCAATTATTTAACGGCTGTAGATGAAACATTGAGAAGACATGACATTGAATTGTCATTGATAACATTGCATTGGTTTCTAACTCTCTTTGCAAATGTAGTCCATATGAAAATTTTGTTACGTATTTGGGATTGGTTTTTCTATGAAGGTAGCATTGTTCTATTTCAATTGACTTTGGGCATGCTTAAGATGAAAGAGAAAGAGTTACATAATTTAGAAAATTCGGCGCAAATTTTTAACTCATTGTCCGATATACCCGGTGAAGTCGACGACGTGGAGGTTCGAAAATGGAAAATAGATTTCAAAATTTATTTTAAAAATTTATATTTTCTTTTCAGATACTTTTCAAAATAGCTTTAGATGTTGGCGGCTCTTTAAGCCAAACCGTAATCGATACGCATCGTCGTCGACATTTGGCCTATCTAATGGCTGACCAGGGTGGCTTAGTTGGTAATCCCGAGGCTGTTCCCAATCTGCCTAAACAACATTTGGCGCGTCGTCAAGTACGCAAAAGTAAATCAATTTTAGAGACATTACTCTTCCGCGGTGACAACGAATGCACTGAACTGAAAAATAAAAATATTCGACAAACCGAGATTTTAGTAGATTTACGAGAAGCATTTTAAAAGTTGCAAGACATTTTATTACCATAGAACCCAAGCTGACCAATCATATTCAATTGACCGCTGATTACAGCACTCACTCACATGCTAAAGATCACGAGAATTTCATAAATGTTGCTCGTACTCGAAAACGAAGAGCTAAAGCTTTACATGATTTTGAAAGGCACGATGATGACGAATTAGGCTTTAGAAAAAACGACATCATCACCATAATAAGTCAGAAGGACGAGCATTGCTGGGTGGGTGAATTAAATGGTTTAAGAGGTTGGTTTCCAGCCAAGTTCGTGGAGTTATTAGACGAGCGTAGCAAACAATATACATCGGCTGGAGACGATGCTATTTCCGAAACCGTTACCGACTTAGTAAGAGGAACTTTGGCACCGGCTGTCAAAGCCTTTCTAGAGCATGGTATGCGTAGACCCAATTTTTTGGGTGGTCCAATACATCCGTGGCTATTTATCGAAGAGGCTGCTTCACGCGAAGTGGAAAAAGATTTTGAATCGGTTTATAGCCGATTGATTTTATGTAAAACGTATCGTTTAGATGAAGATGGGAAAGTCCTAACACCTGAAGAGCTACTATATCGTTGTGTGCAGGTTATTAATCAAACCCACGATGAGTCTCATGCACAAATGGACGTTAAATTACGCTCACTTATCTGTTTGGGTCTCAACGAACAAGTTTTGCATTTATGGTTAGAGGTTTTATGTTCATGCCATGAAATCGTACAAAAATGGTATTATTCGTGGTCATTTATAGACTCACCTGGATGGGTTCAAATTAAGTGCGAATTGCGTATTTTAACACAATTCGCGTTCAATTTAAATCCCGATTGGGAATTACCGCCAAGACGAGGCAAAGAATCGCAACCTCTGAAAGATGGCGTACGTGACATGTTGGTTAAACATCATCTATTTTCGTGGGACTTGTGAGGCGATCGATGTCGTGTCCTATTCAAAAAATGGAATTTCAAATTCATTTCAATTTTAAATGCAAAGACGCTCTAAGCTTTAACGAATACTCTGACAATTTCTGAGTTTAAAATTTAATTTAAGTTGAATTTTTTTTTTTTTTTTTTTTTGCTTTCTTTTTTTTATAATATCACATTGCAATGCATTTAACATAATTGATTATACTCACACATACGTATTCTCATAAATCCCGTATAACTAAAGCATTTACTTAACGATTATTATAACTTGTGTACTTCACGTATTAAGCAGCTATATATATATATATATTTATAGATTCAATCCTATCACTAGCAATCTATCGTCCTGTATGCGTGTGTATGTGTATGTGTGCAATCATTTTATTATAACGAAAAGTTTTTCTCAATTCTATTTATATAATCTGTCGCTACCAATGTAAAAAATTTTATGAAATTACATGTGTACCTTCAAAATCTATATAAATTTGTTATATAAATATAGATATGGAATTATATATATACATATATATATATATGTATGTCATTAATATGAAATGTAAATTAAACTAATTAAATTATTCCCTGATTTCAATTAAATATTAATTGTTATTATAATGTATTCAATTTAATATGAAATAAATTCTTAGGGTAAAAGATCTTGAAGTTTAGCTACTTTATTTAGTTGTTTATTAATTAGTAGCTTGAACTGAGTTAATTAAATAAATTTGTGACTACACTAGGTTTTGCTCCCCATGTGCTTATCGCATTCGAATTGATTTATTGCTTGGATAATTCATTTTACCGCGAAATTTTATATATAATTATGGATTAGAGTAAGCAGAGTCTAAGACAACTCTTCAAGTTTGTTTCTCATCACTTTTTTGACATTTCTTGGTTACTAACGGAGTTAAGGTTTTTGTAGTGGAATAGTGAAGTTGAATTTTTCATCAACTTTTTTTTTTTGTTTGGTATTTTCTATTATAAAACGAATTTATTTTGTTTTTTTTTTATCAAGTAATATCACTGTAACTATACCCTACACCACTTGTGATACAGATCCGGACGTATGTAACCGGGAAAAGGGCCGACCTGTTATTATACCGATTCGAAATCATAATCTGATCTAAGTCTGTTTGTCCGTCTGTCCGTCTGAATTTTTTCTATGTAAATTTGCGTTCAAGGTAGAGGTCGCAACTGAGATATTTTGATGAAATTCCGTAGACTGACGAGCTTTCATCCAAAGGCTTTGAAAACGATTCAAATCGGTCCACTCCCCATGTAACGATCTATTTTGATAAGTCGTTTCTCTTATTTTTATCAGCTTGACTTAAATATATAGGTTTAAGGTTTCTCCCAAGATAAATATAACTTTTTATACCCAAGACTGTATACTCATTTCCTTTTTTTTCATAATATATGTAACATCCAAACGAATGCTTCAGAAACTCCATAGAGAATATATATTCTTGATCAGCGTGAAATTCTGTGTTGATATAGCCATGTCTGTATGTCTGTGTGGTGTGTTATTAGCACTCTCCTGACATATCGACTTCGAATTTAGGAGAAACGTTGGTAGTTTCTGCACACAGGTTGGTATTCTAAATGGGCCAAATCGGTCAGAGCAGAAGCCCACAGTGGATGGTAAACTGAACACAACTTCGTTCTTTTTAAACAAAAATTTACGCGGAAATTATGAAAGCTAGAAGGCTGAAATTTTCCATATCTACTTTGCGAAGCACTCTACTCCTTACGTGCGAAAATTAAACAAAACCGCCACGCCCACACAAAGTGACAATTGATTTAATTTTATTTTTTTCACTATTTTGAGATTTTATGCTTATTTATCATAAGGCAAAACAAGACTGAATATTTGAAGCTATTTTGTGCACTCCTTATAAGAAGATATATGATCTGCCTAAAATGGTTTAATTTTAAAATGAATATGGGGAACACCGCGACCTGGTGGATTAATTTGATTAAAAAGTACCAGCAATATGGATAAAAATATAGTGATGGGTATGCGAGATTCGGCCCCCGCCGAATACAACTTTTTTACTTGTATTCTTTGAACCTATTCCCTAAAATTATGCATCTAAGAAAGTAGGAAAAAATCCAACTTTACTTCATACGCGAAATATTCTATATTTCTCCACTTGATAAAGTTTCCATGCCCGGCACCACTTGTTGTACAAGGCTTGTTTGTGACATTGTGCCCAATACATAGAAAACCTTGAGATAGTGCTATGTTTTTTTTATACCAATCGATTCAGAATCGTTTCCCAAATTCCCATTTCGGTTCAAAATCATTTTCCGAATCGATCTAAGCTTGGCTCTCCGTCTTAGGTTCTACTCAACATACAGCTTGACAATTTTTTACATATTTTGAAGAAAAGCGGTCCACCGAAATGTTTTGGCTCAAGGACGAATCCTATTGAAAATCGTTCGGATCGGATCACCTTTTCAGTCACTTCTCATGGAAGGCTTTATTTTGAAAAGCCGTTACGTGAATAACTGCAGGGTATATTTAATGTTGGCTCGTGACCGATTATAATGTTTTTATTTGTTTTAAATTTTATTGAAGTTATTTCACCCGGAACTCGCCAAATTTTTAGCGCAAAAAAGCTATTTGTCACAAGTTGATATATAATTTTTTTGATTCGGTTTCAAAATTTAAAGCACTTTCGTGATTTCTGTTGATTTCTTCCAAGTTTCCATCCCGTAAGTAAGAAAGTAGTTGTTGTTTTTGCTTTTGCCTAGAATTTGGCGACGATTATATTTTGAGAAATTGGGTCTCCTATGTAAACAATTTTTGATAAATTTCTCAACATACTTTATCATCAGGCTAAAGAATTTATGTATGCCTGCATGAAATTCGCCGAAGATTTAACACTATCGTCCAATGAAGTGGCCGCCATGGTGCGTAAAGCCGCCAATCTCTTATTAACTCGTAGTTTTAGCGGTTGTTTGTCGGTAGTATTTCGCAATCCTAGGGTTGCTCTACCGCAGCTAATCCAAATCATTGTAGACACTCAATACTTAGAGAAAGCCAGTCCGTTTCTGGATGAGTTTGTTGGTCACATGACTAACACGTGTAACACGGTAAGCGGCGTTACACAGACAACTTCGGCCATGTTTCATGTCGCTCGTCAAGATGCAGAGAAACAGGTTAGTGTACGTATATGCTCGAAAATCGATGAATTCTTTGAACTCTCCGAATACGATTGGTTATTAGTTGAACATATGCTTAACAAAATCTATAATTTATAGAATTTCCTTATCCTCAGCCATTTACACGTACAATTGCACTAAGTTCCCCCCGTTTGTCTGCGGCTGGTGGTAATCACACTACATTATGGACTCTCGAAAGAGTAGTGTCATTAGCTTTATTAGGGGTTATACCTGCCGCTTTCCTAGTGCCCTCGCAAACGCTAGATGCTTTAATGGCCGTATCGTTGGTACTTCACTCTCACTGGTATCATTTGTGGTCGTAAAATATGTATTCAAGATCTAAAAACGAAAAATTTCATTCTCAGTAGAAACAGAATTAAACCTGTAAGTATTTCTAATGAAGTTGTTTCACATTTTTAATCAAACAAAAAAAGAAATGGATTAAATTCAACTATTCCATTACCAATCCAATAGATTTATATAATTTTCTTTTATTTAGTACAAAAATAGTTTTGCTTTTCCTAAGCTTCTTTTTAGATCAACTAATTATTTAACACTTTCCATAAAATATTTGCACATTTCATTTAACAAACATTTCTAGTAAACTTGAGTAAAACAAAAAAAACATAAGACATAAAAACCTAACTAATTAGTCAAAGAAAAAAAAACTCACATGGCTAATATTTATAAAAATAAATGAAAATAAACTATCAATGATACAAAAACGATATCAAAAAACATAACCGAGTAGAACACAAAATTACATCCTTTTTTTTACAGTTTCAGTGATAAGAAAACTAAATGAAATTAAGCAAAAAAAAAACTGTTAAAAATAAAATGTTAAAAAGTTTTTTCATTAACCAAAGCCGATAATTCGCGAGAGCTATAACCAATCAGAAGTTTCAGATCGCAATCAAACTTGTACGTAAAACGTTGGCCGGGCACTTTAGATATGATATTACTATAGTAATAGTATCGTATGGATCTCGACAGTGTTTCATAATTCATAGTAGGCTTATTTTTTTCTCGCCCCAAAGACGTGCTACACGTTCCGGATCAGTAAGCTTAAATTCGCCATCATCACCTATCCACTCAATTATGTCCACATGTTCGCGATCAGTAAGTATCTCAAGGAGGAATTGCCATAAGTTTACTTTGCCGTTGTTTGAACCATCTGAGCCTAAAGTCACTTCATCTAAAAGAAGGGTTAACCAATTGGATAGTTAAGAAATTTCCTAAACAACTTGACCATCACGACTTACTTTCTTTATTATTTGTATTATGGAAACTTTTTCGCCTTATCTTTTGCTTTCGTGGCATGGCAGACAAGGCTTGTGTGTTTTTACTTAATTCTACGTTATTTTCCATTAATCCACTTTTAGCAGCTTTAAGTGGAACAGCCACACACTTATATTCTTTTAGCAACTGCGCATGAGTCCAAAATACATTGCCAGGATCTTTGGGCAACTTCTTGCGAAAATCTTCATGAGTGAGTGTGCAAAGTTCGCGACCCGTTATTGACCATTCGTTTATATTAAAGTTAGTCTTTGAGAATATTAAGATGTTAAGACAAACGATAGATTTCTATATGTAAAAAACTCACCAATTCGAATTGCTTAATGGCCCATTGAAACCAATGTTTCACATAAGCTACTGTCCAATCATTGGGATTGTCGGGTATTTTGAGACGTGCCTGTTCCTTGCGAAACTTGCTATCCAATACCCAATTAGGACAAGGTTTCTCCTTCGATGAAGTTGATGCGATGGCATGATCGCCTTTAAATTTCTTGGCTGGAGCTTCTTCGCCTTCTTCGCTATCTTCCGTATTTTCATTGCGTTTACTTTGTTTATCATCCGAAGTGGAATTTGTTTTACAATTCTCTTTCTCAGCCAAGGTCGCTACTCCAAATTTAAGAAAAGATGAAGATCTAAAGCCGTTGTCTCATGTTTTAATGCATAACTTACCAAAGCGTCTTCAGTGGGTTTTAGGACATCGAAAATGTTGATTCGTTTAACTATGTATTTGATTTGTATATTAATTTGAACCAAGCCTTCATGTTTTACACATTGGTCCACTAAATTTTCGTGAGAATTACTATCATCTTGGCTGTTACTAATATAAATGTCATCTTGTTCAAAAAGTTCGCCCGAGGAACTTAAAGAACTTTTAAAGCGTGTTTTTAAAAGTTTTTTCTTTGTTTATATGTATGGTTATGTTTTGGAAACGACGATGATATAGCTATCGGCGTAGTAGGTGGTGCTTGTTCCGATGTCACACAGAATGTGTATGAGGTCGGAAAATTCCAGAAGAGAGCCAAACTCATGGCAAGTAACCGTTGTGATATAAAATGTTCTTTATAAAATGATTTTTAATTGCTATTTGGCGAATTTTTCGAAACAGGAATTTTTAAAGGAGAACGCGAGCGGCACGATTGTTTTTGTGGAAACGAAACGAAGTGCCGACTGTTTGGCATCATTGTTGTCGGAAACAGATTATCCGACTACTTCGATACACGGCGACCGTTTTCAATGGCAACGCAAAACTGCTTTGGCAGACTTTAAAGCAGGAAGAATGAAAGTGCTAATTGCGACCTCGGTAGCTACTCCTGGTCTTGATGCCAAAATTATAAGACACGTAGTTAATTACGATATGCCGTCGTCAATTAATGAATACGTTCGTCGTATCGGATGCGCTGGAAATAATGGCAAAGCTAGTACTTTCTTTGATCCCCAGTATGACTCGGCTATTGCTGGCGAATTCGCAAAAATTCTAGAAGGTGCTGCCCAAGAGGTGCCGCAGTTCTTAAATGAATATGGTTGCGGTGGTGGCCGTGATAATTCGGTTGGCCGTTTCGGTGGCAGGGATGTACGAAAAGGTGAATTGATTTATTAAGAGTTTTGTGTACATACATAAATTTTTAACATACACCTTTTTTTTTAATTAGAGCGATGATCATTCTATTACTTCTGCCGTTGCTTCTGAAGACGAAGAAGAAGACTGGAATTAAGCCAACATTTTATTGATTGGTCTTCGCTTACATTTTAATACATCTGCTTTTAGGAAAGACGAAGGCTGAAATTGATTTTCCTTAGTTATTCTTTACTAATATTACAATATAGTCTTCTTCAGCTTTGTATTAAATGACTTTAATTTTTTTTCTGAATTATAAAAAAGTTTAAAGTTTAATTTGAATTTAAAATTTTTTAATTTACTGTATTTTTAAATGAATGTAATTAATTTTTTAATTTACTGTATTTTTAAATGAATGTAATTAATTTACTGTATTTTTAAATGAATGT